>NC_056729.1:1488505119-1488625119 GCF_019279795.1 Protopterus annectens | reverse complement strand
CAATGATTAGTCTACAAGAGTTGTCACTGAACTATGGGAGCACAGAACCTGTAGTAATGGAACAAGATAAATGCCGTAACTGCCAGGTTAGTGCTGAGCTGGAGAATGAGTGGGAGCAAGGCGAAGGTGACACTATTATATAAGCACCAGGAAATATGCAATGGGAAGAGAGATGCTGCCCAATTTCTTGAACAGACCTGTAACTTTGGGAAATCATGGTAACAGCCAAGTACAATATTGAAGGGAGGCATGCAGAATGGATCATGTATGTCTGAATGTCTTTTGACTTTGTATTTCCTATTTAAAATGTTGCAGCAAGTTTGGGTTTGTGCGATAAGGACTCGGTATGGGGACAAAGTGGCACATACACATACTTTATAACTTTGCTAAAGCCACCCAGGGCAATCAAATTTAAACCTCTCATGAAATCAAAAGGGTGGTTATGTGGAAAGGGAGATTTGGAATCAACCAAATGATTTAAAATAAAAGATATGGGACTTGCACACAGGATACGAATAAAGATTAAATTACTGCCTGTTAATATTTTATGATGTTCTGAACTCAATGGATGGCTTCATACAACTGCTTATCATGACCACATTACACTATCACCATAACTGAATCACTATTTTGAGGATATTTTGCTAAAATTCTTTTTTTTTTCTTTGTTAAGATGAGTGACTTCCAGTGTGTTATACTACTGTTTGCTAACATTTCATATTTTGAACTCAGTTGATCACTCCACATCATTACTTTGTATTCATACTTTCAGTGATGTTAACCATATACTGCTTTGTATCTTTTAATAACTCTGAATGTACTGTTCTACTGCTGCGTTTCACAACCATTCATTGCTTTACTTTTAACAAATATGTATGTACGTATTTTGTAGTGTGTGGAGCTTTCCTTCCCATGCCTCTGTTGAAAGGTGGAAGGCTTGCATCCCAATCATATTTTCCCAGTAAACAAATGCTAAATAAAATAAAATAAAATAAAGTAGATATTTCATATTATCCTGTGAATATTCTGTTGTGTCTTCATAATGAGTCAGTGCAGTTTGTTATTATTGTAGAAATTACAATGGTCAATGTCTATTTGCACTCATAGGTGGGGCTTGCTACTAGAGTAAGCATGTACGCTCTTGCTATAGCATTCCAAGGGCATCTTATAACATATACCAGATGCTTTGGACTTGCTTTACAATGATGCATTACTGCTTTTGATGAGTGGTTGTAAAAGTTCAAGTCCTGTTAAAATGCTTTCTTGTGATAAGTGACTTGAACTGTAAATGTAACGTTCAGAAAATGCATATAATTCTGCTTGGTTGCTCAGTTTGTCTGCTTATATGAAAATATTACTATTTTTGAATCCCTGTTTTGTGGATGTATATTTATAAATGCTTCTAAATGAAGAAAGATCCACAGTGGGTTACTAATCCAAAAATGTTAATGCTCCACATGGTTTATGTGTCCACTTACCCGGGTTGTTATTGCTATGGCATAAGCATATATGTTTACAGAATAGCGATATTCCAGGGGTGTCCTATAAGGAAACAAAAGTTATGTTCTTACCATAATGATAGGTCTGAATTGTCTGTTTCCATCCTTCATCAACTGATGGGGTTTGGATCCAATCTTGGATCTGACTTTGGCCGCTTTTTTCATACTTAGGATCTGTAGCTCAGGCTCCTCCCATTCCCATAACCCCCTCCTGTACCTAACTTTACCTCAGATTGAGTTTGCCCTCGAATCCTGAAAAAAAAAATACATCAATTATAAGCATGTATTACCATAAACAAAGTACCAGAAGGCTTCATGGTAGTGCAAAAGAAAATCTGCATTGGAGCTGCAAGAGTATGCAATGCTGTACCAGTGGCAGCCCATACAATCATACTAAAAGTCAAAGGAAGAAAATCTTTTCATGAGATGGAAAGGGGAAAAGAGGGAGGGAGGGAAATTGAAAAGGGATGGAAACAGACAATGGAGATCTATCATTAAACGTTCATATCTGATGTTCTTTTCCATCCATTCCTCAACTGATGGGACAGAAACCCCAGCTACGTAGTTACAAAGGTGGTCTCAAGTAAGGATGTTCTGGAGGACAGCAGAATGGAAAGCTGCCCTATCTCTGGAAAGCAGATCCAATTTGTAATGGGAAATGAAGGTATGAAAATTAAGACCAGGTGGCAGCACAAATGTCATCAACTGAGGCCCTAGAAAAGAAGGCTGAAGAGGGGGGAAACAGCTCTTATTGAGTGTGCTGTTGGTGGTCTAGGTAAGGCCAAGCCTTTTTGGTTTTATATGCGGAAGATACAGCCAGTCAACCATCTAGCTAAGGTAACATTTGACACTCCTTGACCCATCTTGGCTTTAGAACATAAAACAATTGATCTGACTTCCTAAAAGGTCTGGTTCGATGAAGATAGAAACATAATTGTTTGTGCACATCCAATAAATAGAGCATGTATTCTTTATTTGAAAAAAATTAAGACGACGACTGGTAGAATAATACTCTGAATGAAGTATGAAAAGTTATTTTAGGTAAAAAGGAGGGGTTACTACGTAAAGAAACCCTGTCCTTGTGGAAGATAACATAATGAGGTTGGCAAGATAAGGCTTGGAGCTCTGACACTAGCTGAAGTAATTGCTACCAGGAAAAGAGTTTTCCAAGTCAGAAAATGTTAAGTCGACCTTGGCAGCAGATTCAAAAGGAGCTTGGGTCAAGGCTTGCAGCAATACAATCATGTTCCAAAGGGAAGTAGGATCCTTGAGTGGGGGTCTAAAAAGAAATTTACCTTTCAGGAAAGCTTTGAACAACTGAAGTGAAGCTAAGGAAGTGTGATTCTCTCCAATATGCAGGTTTTAGATCACTGACAACCGAACCTTGACAGTTGAATAACTAGCACCATTATGGAAAATGGAGATGAGGAAATCTAATACTGATATAGGAGCTGAAAAGGGGTCTAGGTTTCGCTGAGAAGTCCAAATGGAAAATCTTTTCCATTTACATTTGTAAACTTTCTTACTGGATGGTTTCTGAGAAGAAGTAAGACTATGGACCATTTGGGATGAAATCCTGGACTGACTAGCCATGACTGGAAGTGGAAAAATCATGCAGTTAGTTTCACAGTTGTGATGTGAAGATGAGGCATTTTGGAAAACTGAGGCATGAAATCTGGATTTGGATCCAGCACTCAAGGGGAGTGTAATATATGAGGCCAAAGGAAGGGAAACCACAACTGTTGGGACCAGAAAAGGGGCAATGGGGATGATCTTCCATTGTAATGCTTTCTGCAAGAATTTCAGAATTAGCAGAGTTAGTGGGAAGGAGTATAGGAGACTGAAAGGCCAATCATGGACCAGAGCATATCTCTGGGACTCCACTGGCAAGGAATCAGAGCTGGATTTGGAACTGAAGGGTGACGTGAAAAGATAGCATGGTTGGCCCCAACGACAAAAGATTTGGGTTGCCACTGCTGTACTGAGAGACCACTCATGAGGTAGCAGAACAGATTTGCTCAACCTGTTCACTAGAATGTTGGTCTTCCCTGGTATGTGCATTGCTACCAAAAAGTGTTTGGAAGATATCATCCACTGCCACACTCTCATTGCTTCTCAACACAGTGGGTAGGAGTGTGTTTTCCCTTGTTTGCAGTTGTACCAGACTACTGACATGTCAGTCTAGCTAGAAATCACCCCTAAAGGAAGGATATCCTGAAAGGCCTGCACAACTAGCAGGACTGCCCTCATTTCTAAGAAACTTATGGAAGATTGGCCTCTAATTGGGTTCATGTGCCTTGGACCACCTTTCCCAGGTAATGCCCCCACCCTATTTGAGACGCATCTGTAGTCACCATGGCTTTGGAAAAGGAAAAGATAAAGGGACGGCCCCAAAACACCTTTTAAGACTGAACACACCAAGTTACATGACTTCTGCAGATCCTTGTTAAAGGAATTGGAAAAGTCATGGGCTGGGATCTGATGGACCACTGGACTGCTAGTGTCCACTTCAACACTTTCATATAACACCTTGCCAAGGGGACCAAAGTGATGGAGACTGCCATCAATCCTAGAAGTTGAAGGACTAATCTGCCAGGCAGTGTCTGACAGGAAAGAAGTTGTTGAGCTTGATTTCTTAGAGTGACCTGTTCTCCAGTAACCTAGCAATTTAAATGGTTGTGTCCAAATGGGCTCCTATGAACTCCAGAACCTGTACTGGAGAAAACTGGGATTTGTCCTGGTTCACTTTAATTCCCAGACTGGAGCATAGCTGAAGCAAACAGTTCAAAGTCTGGACTAGCACAGACCTGGTAGGAGTGGTAAGGAGTCAATCGTCTAGATAGGGGAAAAACCCAGAACCCTTGCAGTCAGAAATGATCTGCAACCATTGCCATGCATTTGGTGAACACCGGGGTGGGGGTTGGGACTGTGGTGAGACCAAGAAGCAGAGCTCTGAATTGAAAATCACTGGCTCCCAGGAGGTGGTAAAGGGACCTCCTGGAGCATCTATCCATTTTGATGTAGAAGTAGTATGTATCCTGAAGGTCTATTAAGTATATCCAGTCATCTTTCCTCAGAAAGGGGAGGACAGACTGTACTGTGACCATCCAAAACTTTGTGTGTTTAACATATTGGTACAAGTGACTGAGATCCAGAACTAGTCTTAGGTCGCCATTCTGTTTTGGCACTAAAAAGAATCTGGAGTAAGTGCCGGTCTGGTGGGACCTCTTGGATGATTCGCTTGTCTAGCACCTTTTTATTTCTAATGCTGCTGCTTTTTTTGACAGGGTGGTGTGCTGGGAACTTTTTTTGTAGAGGGGTAGACAAAGAAAGGGGATGAAATAGCCTCTGGAAATTACCATTTGAACTCAGAAATCTTTGCTATTGGACATCCAGACTTCTAGTTGGCGAGACAAGCACCCCTGAATGTCTCCAGGGTGCAGCAGATGAGCAAACATTTAGGACTGCTGAAGGCCTCTCAGAGGATGGACCCCAGAAGCCTTAATTCTACAGGTCTCCATTGCCATGAGGGTGATGGCTGCCATTAGAATACTATCTCTGGAGGAATACTGAGAAAATCCTTGGCTTCATAACACACAGTTTCTTATGCCATTTTAATTTCCACTTGTTTTCCCGTCTTCCATAGACATGGACCCAGAAAGAGACTTGGACAGCTCCTTAATCAAGTCTCTGAAACCTAGTCGTTATGTCAAATAATTCAGTGAATTTAATATAAGGGTAGCTGAAGTAGAAACCTGCTTACCAAATCGCCCAAAGCCCTGGACTCTCTGTTAGGTGGATGGACAAAAGAGCTTTCTTCTGCAAGCTACTTCTTGTTGCTGCTGCCACTACCATGGCACCCACTGCTGGACCTCTGCTTCAGTGAGAGTGGTCTTTCGGGGCAACAAGATATTTGTTTAGTTTGTTGGAATCTGGTTGTGTGATGTCTGGTTTATTTCAAGCTCAATGAGAGATTAAATCCACCATCTCATCTACCAGGGGTACCACCCATGGAGTAGTGAAACTGGAACCAAACGCCTGAAGAAACACAGATTCTTCCTCGGAAGGGGCTTCGGAAGACACATTCTGTCTGAGAAGCTTGAGGATCTCCCCAAATGAGAAGTCCTTAAGGGGTGACCTGGGAGGGCTACTTCTGCTCATCAAAATCCCTGTCTTCTGTCAAGGACTCATGTGGGAGTCAATGTCTTTCCTCTTACACTTATGCTTTCAAGAAGCACATGTGCGGGGAAAGGTCCAGAGTGGACTCAGAAGTCTGAGGGGAGTCCTGAATGAGGAGTGTCTCAAGGTTAGTTTGAACTGGCTGTCCTGATGGGATAGACTGTGCAGGATCAGGACCTAGGGTTATCAATTTCAGGGCAGGTGGAGCCAGGACGGGTAGAGAGATCCATTCTCCAGCCTTGGAGAAAGCTCTATCCACTGCCTCAAAGGCAGAATCAAGATCATGCCAGTAGAAGCGGAAGTTATAGCACCAGTATGCCAAACAGCACCACCCCGACTCTGCTCTGAGACCAAAGCCATAGCAGAGCTATTTAACATCAAGGCTCCATGAAAAGGGATGGCTCCAACAGCTTTGGAGTTGAACCCTTACCACCAGATTCTACACCAAGGCTTTGGCTCTGAGATCCTTCTGACTCCAAAGAAATCAGAGCTGGTTGAGTCAGAGATGATGCCAGAGTTAAAGATGACCACAACTTTGGATCCAACTTGAACAACTGGGAAGAACTCAGCTCCAACATCCCCAAACTCAGAGGTCAGATCAGGGCAGGAGTAGCCATAGGCAAGGGATAGGGTCCAAAGCTCATGGGTCCGATGGGAGACAGAGCAGAAAGGACTCCCAAATTAATATGGGTCCTGACCAACTTCTTTATTATTCCATCCACATCAGCTTCTGTCAAGTTTATGGTAGACCTGAAGAACCTAAATGATGTAGATGAGGAAGGTGGTCTCAAAGTTCTCTGTAAGGATGTCTCCTGTAGAAAGGGTGACCACAGCCTAGGAGAGACTTGATCAAGCAGAATCTTGGCTCTGGTAAGGGATGATTTTTGGACCAGACTGGAATAATATCTGAGACATTAGTTGGATCTGAAAGCTTGGAAGATTTTGCTGTCAGAGTCAAAGATAATATGGATGACAGAGCAATCAGTAGATAGCCTGCTCATCTCCTTGCTCTTTTTCTTTGGGCCTGTAGCTCTTTTTCATAGGTTCATAGGTAGTTACTAGGCTATCTGCCTGAGGACATTTATAAGCCTAGCCAGAATGTGTCGGCTTTCGCTGTTCCATTGATTAATTAACTGATCCTCAGTCAAGCAGAGACAATGAAGTGATCTCTGGGGTGTATTTTCTGTTACCCATCCACTCGTTATCTTCTCTTGAAGAGTGTTAGTGAGGGGCTCTGTCTGACGTAATTTGGAATTTTGTTCCAAAGCATCGGGAGTCTCTGTGACAGGAATCTATCCCTCCAGCATGTTGTTGTGGCGAGGTTTAGCTCACTAGAGCATGTGGCTAGCAGTGACTTGGATTTCTTTAAGTGGAGCATGTCCATCAATTCTGAGTTGGACATGGCTTTGTAAGTCAGGCAGAGATCACCTCTGAGTAAGCGATATGCCACTGAGTACAGCCGGAGTTTTTTCAGTCGAGCTGCATAGGATATATGTTTGAGACCAGTAATCCTCTTGGTGAGGTACTTTTGTGGTCTTTCCAGCTGTTGGAAGTGTCTTGTGAGATACATCCCAAATGGGGCATTGTACTCTATGACGGGTGTAATGAGTGATGAGTAGAGGGGCACTATAACTCTTTATTTCTAGATGCAAACCCTTTAGTAATTAGATGGGCCACATAGAAGGATTTCCTAACTACTTTGGCAATATGATTATCAAAGGACAGATTACTATCTACCTGGGTCCCCAGATCTCTTATTACCTCTTCTGTATTAAGGGGGCTGCCACCTATGTGGTAATTCATGGGTGTTTTGTTTTTCCCAAACAGGATGACTATGCATTTTTTGGCATTTAGCTTGAGGCCATGACTTTGACACCAGCTGTCCATCTCAGTAAGGCCCTTTTGGAGGATGTCCGTGTCAGCAGGAGGGTCAATTATGGCTCCCAGTTTGCAGTCATCGGCGAACTTGGTTAGCCTGTGTTTGGCTGTACTTCTGAGAAGTATATTCTGAACAGTAGGGGTCCCAGGACCAAGCCTTGTGGGACACCACTTGTGACTGGTTTAGAGTCAGAACTGGTGCCCACTATTCTTACCGTGTGAGTTCAGTCTGTAAGCCAGCTGGCAACCCATCTTGTGACGTAGGGGTTTATGTTCAGGCTGGTGAATTTTCTGTAATACCTGAATAGGGAATGGTGTCAAAAGCCTTGGCGAGGTCAAGGTAGGCTGTTTGAACCACCTTTCCCTCATCTATGGCCTTGGTGACTATCTCAAATAAGTCAACCAGGTTTAGTAGTCATGATCTGCCCTTAACAAAGCCAAACTGGGTCAGGTCAAGTGTTTGGACGTTCCCAATGTCTTTGTTAATGAGTTGCATGATGATGCTCCATAGCCTTGCAGACCAGGCTAGTCAGGCTTATGGGGCGATAGTTACCAGGGTCAGTTGTGGCCCCTCCTTTGTGGAGAGGAATAAATGCTGCTGTGCTCCATTCTATGTGAATGTAGCCTGTGGAGAGGCTGAGGTTGAACAGTGTGTTTAGGTGGGGGGTTAGTTTGTTCTGTAGTTCGTGCAAGACGCAGATTGGGACACCATCTGGTCCCACTGACGCTGTGTTTTTGGCTTTTGAAAGGGCTGTTTTCACCTGTGCGTCTGTTATTTTTGGGACACTACACTTTTCCGGTATTGTTGTGGGCCCTTTTGGAGGTGAGAAGGGGGTGAAATTTGCACTGAATCTATCTGTCGGGATTTTGTCAATATCAGTAGGTTCACTATATTTTGTGGTATTTTGCACTCGTTCAGTGCATATCTGCAAGTTGCCACTTAAATTCTTAACACAGCTAAAGAAGGCTTTGTGGTTATCTTTTGAATCCTTGGCTATTTTTCTTTCGAAGTTACCTTGGATGATTTCATGAGGGACCTCAGTTTCTTACTGATACTGATCAGGGATGTCTTTCCTTCTTGGGATTTGCTTTTTTTCTGAAATAGTTTCCTCCTTCTATTGTATAGCCTGTTTATTGCAGGGGTCCACCAAACTTGTTTCCTTCTCTTAGAGGAGTGAGTCTTGGTTTTGCTAGGGATGGCACGATCCATGCATCCTTGTAGGTGCTCATAGAGTGCATTTGTAAAGGTTTCTGCATCTTGGGCAGCATTATCCTTTAGCGTGGGGGCTGTGAAACTTACCACCTCTGTCTTAAGTAAGGTGAAGTTTGCTTTAGAAAAGTTTTTTACTGTGGTTTCCTTAGTTGGGGGTGGTGGTGGGGTGTGAACATCCAGAGTGATTAGTTTATGGTCTGATCTAACCAGTGACAGGTTGACCTCCGGTGTGGAACACCTGTCGCCCATGTTGGTGATGACCAGGTCCAATATGTTTTCACCTCTGGTAGGGGAGTTTACCAGCTGATCCAGGAAATTTGAGTTGATGAATTCCAGGAAGAGCTGGGCCTAGGAATTTGTACTCCAGTGTTTTTTCCCAGTGAATAGTAGGGTAATTGAAATCGCCCAATATCAGGGTGTTTGGTAGGACCTTCATGTTTTCCAGTGACTGCAGAAAGGTGGAGTGGTGGTCCTGGGTCATGGAGGGTGATCTGTAGCAGGCCACAATTTGCACTGCAGATTTGCCTGATGTTAGTTGCACATGGATGATCTCAAAGGTATCATGCTGCGCCACTAACCTGGAGGTGTAGGTATCCTTGATGAATATGGATACACCCCCTCCTTTTGTGTTTTGGTCCGTGTTCTGTGACCGAAACGTGTGGTATGAGTCGTAGCCTAGTAGTGCTGGGGGTGCTCTCTGGAGCCTTGAACCAGGTTTCAGTTACTGCACAGATGTCGACATTCTCCATACTGAGGAGTGCTTCGAGCATGTGCATTTTGAGATTTAAACTCTTGGCGGTGAGTAGCATAAACCTCAGTTTTTTGTTAATTGTGCTGTTTACGGAGGTGGGTTTGACTTTTGAGCCTTGCCTAAAAAAGGCATTATGGGGGCAGCAAGAGCCTTGGCCAGTATTCGAAAGCCTAGGGGTGACAGGTGTAAGCCACATCTTGTGAAGCAATGCGGCTTGTCGAGCATGTCGTCCCAGGCTGACAGACACTGGATCCCCTTTGAATGACACCAGAAGCTTAGCCAATTGTTGAAATTGATCATTTTTTCTTTATACTGAGGTATCATTCTTGGTGAGGGCAGGATGCTACTCAGGGACAGGGTCATATCAGCCTGGGCTACATGGTCAGAGAGCTCATCCATGTCTCTTTTCATGTAGTGCAGGGAGGTATGTCTCAGGTCATTCACACCAACATGAACAATGATAGAGTCATATTTGTACTTGTTCTGGAGTGACCTGTGTTATGTGGCGGATTCTGGCTCGCGACAGGCAGCTAACAGTAACCTTCTGCTTGTCCAGCCTAGTGAGTGGGATGTCAGTGTGCCTGACTATAGAGTCACCTATTACTAGTGTGTTAGGTATGGTATTTTGCCTTAAAGGGCTGTGATTGTGCAGCACACTGATTTTGTGTTTTATGTGTTGTCTGGTTTGTAACGGGAAGTGCAGGTTGTTTGGTTGTCTGCTTTGGAGGTCTCTGATGCTTTTGCAGGTTTTTATTTAGAGCCTCTGAGTATGATTTTGTGTATTTGTGTATTTTTTTGCCAGTGCTGTTTTAGTAGGTCTGTGTGTGGCTGGAGTTGTGGTGCAAGTTTTAACCTTCTCCTCTTGACTGTCTGTTCCAGTCTTGGGTGGAGACAGCTTAGCTTCCAGTTTGGCTGTATAACTGCATCTCTCGCATATGTTAGTGTTTTGTGGTGGGAGGAGAGGGTTGTCTGTGTACATGAGGCAGTTGTAACATTGCCTCAGGATACCCAGATTCACCAGCTAGACTGGAGAGTGCACCTGAAGTTGCCATTTGGTCATGCCTGAATAGTAGGGTGAGAGCTGGTTGTCCCCCTTTTGTTTCTCTGAGAACTGAGCTTGTCCCCCTTTTTTTTCTCTGAGAACTTTTTCCCAAATATGGATGCTCCAGATGTAGAGTAGTTTGAGGAGTCAGATGGTAAGAGACCCTTGAGCATGAGCTTGTTCAATCACAGCCCAATGACCAAATGACATGCAAATACAGCAATCCTCTCCTAGATGAATTGCCCCCAAACAATATATACACATTAAATGAGAACTGGAATTTGGCATTTTGTGGCTACAAGCCACACATTTCTTAAAGCCTACATGCTTGTTTGACATAGCTCTTGTAAGGAAAAAAGAAGCACACAAAAAAACTGCCAACAATGTTAAAAAAGCATGCACCAAGAAAAGGAGATTGTTGCAAAAATTTACATCAAGGAAGGAATGCCAGCAATGGTAAAAAGAACTACTAGACAGAACAGATAACAGAAAAGAAAGAAAGGGCAGAAGGCATGATGGAGGACTATATATGGGAAGGGAAGGAATTCCAGAAGAAAAAAAAAACTGATATACTAAAACAGTACCAAAAAGGTTTCAAATAGTACAAAAACTGTATGTACATAACTGAGAAGAAGCCTAAATCAACAAATCACATCTGAATTCTACAAACAGCAAACAGATCTGGGGTAATGCTGGGGTCAAGAAGGGATTATTATGGGTAAGTGGAGGAGAATGCGGTACAGCTCCTAACTCTGAAGAAAGCATCCAAAGTCAAATCTGAGGTCAAATCTGAAACCCATCAGTTGTGGAAAAGACAACATCAGGTCAAAAGGTTAAAAAGTATTCAATGATGTTTTGAATTCACTGACGTGATCTATGCAATTTTTTATAATGAACATATTACTGGTTTGTGACTCTGTCTTAAATATTTTTCTAATTAACTATTCTACTAGGTACAGTATGATTTGATTATCAGAGGCACATTATTGGGACTAAAAGGATTAAACAATCTAGTAAAATATGAAGGATGCCATGTGAAAGCATAACAAATTATTTATTTATTTATTTATATTTGTTGACCGGGAGTGTCCGACTGGACGTAGGTCCATTTTCAGCGGAGGCCCGGGGAGAAAAGCTCCACAGTTAAAATAAACAGACAGACAGTAGTTGCATTGGATTACGTAGCGATTAACAATTTACATAGCAATTACTTACAACATATTTGCAGATTAAGAACATAGTACATCAGTAGACAACTAGAATCTTTATCTGTGAAGTACATAACAGACATTAACAAATGTTAAAAGAAGAAGTTCCTGCTGTATAATAAGTACTGTCTTATGAGTATCTGAGCTTGCTATAATCAAGGTAGTTAGTGGAGTGGAAAGAAAGGTAGTGTTTGGATGGGGTGGGTGATATTAGAGTGGGAGTTGCAAGGGCATAGCAAGTATGTTTTTAGGTGTGCTTTTAGTAAAGTTTTGAAGTGGGTGCATGATGGTATGGAGGTAATTGTGGGTGGGAGGGAGTTCCATAATTTGGCTATGGTGCAAGAGAATAGTGCTTCACCAGCAGAGTTATTGGCTTTAGTGATCTGCAAGTGATTTTTGTTGATGGATCTTAGTGGTCTGGTGGTGCGATAGGGATAACAATAACAGACCGGTAAGACTCAGTGGTGTTTTAGACTATTTAAAGATAGGACTACATAATAAATATGTGTTCTGGTTACTGCAGCCAGTTAATCTGCAGCCTGAGTAGGTGTTGGAGTTACAATCATGAATTTGTATTGGGAGGGGTCATGCATACATTTTCATCTGTCACTGATTTAGGTGATTGGTGCTCACTCCTTAAAAGCTAGCATACATTATATGCAATGACTTATTGTGATTAGGGAAGGCATTTAGATACCCAGTGTCAGAAATGTTGTTTGGAGAGTATATGAGGGATGACTAAGTGCATCTATTTCATATGAATAAAATATATAAAATTATATTATTGGTTATGGTGAGAAGTTGGTATTGCCTGTGATTTGATGGAAGTATTTTTTTCTAAAACATCTGAGCTTTTTATTTAACTAGTCAAGTGGACAAAAGTAGCAATGGTTAGAAAGGTGAAATACAATTCCCCTTAATAATTAAACTCCAGAATGTTTTCCACTACCCATTCCTTGAATTCCTATCTGTTTAACACGTGTGGGAACACCTGTCTGTCATTTTTGCTTTAGTTGTTATTGGAGCAGGATATGAAATAGTTATTTGATTCAAAGCTTTCAATAAAATGCACATGTTCCTGTCAAGCCTAGCCCAGTTTTTTGTACCTTGGAGAATATTATGTAAATTCTCTCTGAGCTCCAACTACTGAAGTCACATCTTTCTTACCAAATACTTTCATAAATTTCTTCCAAAATATACCCTTTTTTGTTATATTTCCCTTCAAGACCCCACCACATACATCCTCACTGTTGTTTATAAAATTCCAGTCCCCACCTATAAGTAATATTCCTGTAAGCTGACTATTTCTCCCATAATTTTCTTAAGCTTCACTGTAGCAGTTTTAAGTGGAATATAAATATATGCCAGTGTAATCCTCCTGTCTTGCCAGTAGCCCCTTACTACTGCTAATCTACCACTATTATTTTCCCTCTTCTATCACTATTGGAGTCCCTCTATCAATTAATATAATTTATTGGGTTAACATTTGTCTACCGGGAAAGTCCAACTTAGAACAAAGCCAATTTTCAGTGAAGGCCTGGGTAGAAATACTCCAGACCCATATCTTTGAAAACATGGGAGGAAACCGGAGCACCTGGAGGAAACCCACACAAACACAGGGATGACATGCAGACTCCACACAGAAGGCACTCCAGCCAAGAAGCAAACCAGAGAATCTCTTGCTGTGAGGCAAAAATGCTACAACTGCACCACTGTGCTGTCTACACCACTGCATACTCCCCTTTTACTATGTCCCAAATATTTGTTTGAATAACCATCCTGAAATCCTTTCCTTATCAAATTTACATGCTCAGTTCTTTCCTAACATGTCTCCTGTAGCACAGCTATTTGCACTCTGTATTTCTTAACATAGTTTGCTACTCTTTCTTTTTTGTATATAGCAGTGAGACCATTCATGTTCAAAGATAACATGGGAAGTGTTGCCATAAGAAGTTATTCTCTCCTGTTATCTAGAACAGTTTTTAAATGTCTAGTTTCAGCTTTTGTGTTACATGCATACACTATGTTTGGCAGGTTGATATTTTATATGGTCATTTCTTCTCATATCCATTTGAACCTATGTCACATTTTACAAGATTTTTTTTGCTTTAATGAAAACCATCAAAGAAAAAAAAAACACACCCTCAGAACACCCTCATAACCTATCAGCTTAATACAAACACACAAAACTATGTACATCTTCAAATACTGCAGTTTAACCCTCCTAATAGGAACAACTGTCTCAATTTGACAGCTACATTCACAGGCTTTAACTGACCTATAATGAAGGTTATCCATGCTAAAATGCATGGTTCAACCTTTGCTTCTACTTACACTAAGTGCTGTCTGTTTTTTTCTTATCTTTATTCCTCTCACAGGTACAGAAAACAACTTGAATGTTTTCAGAAAATATATTTTAGCCATTGAAAGAAAAAATCATTGTGTTTTATTTTTCTCTTAACAGTTTGTCTCCATAGAAACATGAGAATCAGATACACAGTTGCCTTCAGCTACAAGCTTCTCATGCTGCACTGTGAACATTTATTTGCTAAAAAAAACTTTTATTCCATTTAATGTTCATTTATTTACTTGCTTTCATTTAAAACTTGCTGTTAGATGAAGCCAAAGGGCTTAATCCAGTCATTCCCCTCTACAAAAGTAAAAAAAAAACATATCAGTTTTACTTATATTATGCTCTGCATTCTTTGCAACCTGTCCATATTTTAAATGTGCTTTTGTCCAGGCTTTCCACTTTTTTACATTGCTGTGCATATATTTCTTAAAACTAAACAAGAAAGAAATAAGGAAGGAAGGAAGGAAAAGGCATATCTTTACTTTAGCATCCTTATAACATACAAAAGTAACTAAATATGCTTTACTATTTAACCTGCAGTATATGTCATGTTTTACAAAAATACTGATAATGACAAAAATTGTTTTTCTTACCTTTTTCCTCCCCTCTTCTTAATATTCTTCCAAACATTGATGACATGAAGTAAGGTATATG
This sequence comes from Protopterus annectens, assembly GCF_019279795.1. Classification (NCBI taxonomy): domain Eukaryota; kingdom Metazoa; phylum Chordata; order Ceratodontiformes; family Protopteridae; genus Protopterus; species Protopterus annectens. The sequence continues at coordinate 1,488,610,342 of NC_056729.1, read as the reverse complement.
CTTTGATACCTCAAGTTTAGCAAAATAAAAAAATCCAATATTTCCAGGTTATCTTACTCTGCCATATGTCCATCAATGGAAAAGGTTTCAAAGGCAAAGTTTCTATGTGTGCTTTATTATCAGAAGAATGACAAGCAAAGTCCTCTTCTGCTTGATGGCTCACTTTTTGTTGGATAAACTTTTGTATCTCATCCTTACCATGTTCTGCATAAAAAGTGATTTGATCTACCAGGAAAAAATATTCTGAAGACAGCTGGGTACTTTAGCTTGAATCTCACACCTACCTCACAACATTCCGTGATTGCTAGACTAAATGTGTTTCACGTTTGCCTGGTGTGCAATGAATAATCATTTTCTACAAACACACTACTGTCTGCAGCATTTAACACTTTACTCTTTTGCCAGGATCAACTCTTTCTGTTGGTAGGCTTGTGTCTTTACTACTACATGTTTGGCCACTTTCTCATGACCACGTTTGGAGCATATACATGGTGTGCCCTTTCAATTAATAGTTCCTGCTGTGGAATTACAGCTTAGTTGCTTGTCTGTGCCTTCATAAAATTCATGCAGTCTGTTCCTTATAGTTTCTTTGGTACAGCAGAAAATCTCAGATTTTCTCCACATGTTCTGTCCTCTAATTCTACCATTTTTTGAAACATCTGTTCCTGAGCAGTGTCATACTCAGCCAGCCTTTTCTTCATTTCAACCTCTGATTTTTCCAGTTTTATCAGCTTATCTGAATATCTGTTTAAAGCTTCTTCCATTTTTTCCAGCCTTTTGTTATTTGAGTTGAATTATTCCTTTAGTGTTTCATTTATTTTAATCAGCTCTGAGCACATTTGAGTTATCTTTTCCTCTAGATTACAGGAAGCCATTTCTTGACCAGAGCTCCTGCTTGAACTGCTTTTATCTGATCAGCTGAAGGATTCGTCCCAGTCAGTGTTTTCTCTTCACCTTTTCTAGTTGACTTTCTTGCAGGCTCTCTTAGTTTCTTCTTTTCTGGCATCCAAGAAGTGTACTTACAAAGCAGTAACTAATTTACTAAAAGTGACAAGGGTTCCTGGCCAATGTCTTTCAGTTTCTTTGTTTCACATTGGGAGAGCTGAAGTTAAGCTTTTATTCGGTGTGCAGCCATCTTGCAAAATCCAATTTGAATAATTTTTATGACCAAATTACTTTGACTTTAGATCTAGGTTTAACACCAGGAGTTATTTACTAAGACTTACCTAAAGCCTTTGAATCTCTGCCTCGCAGTACCATATACAATTGTTGAGTTAAATTAGGTTACCTGAAAGAACTCAAAGAGTCATAACTAATGGTAAACAATCACAGCATCTACCAATAAATCAATGTGTGCTACAAGAATCTGTTTTAGGTCCAAAATGTTTCAATACAGTATTGGAAAAATTTCAAGAAAACAAAACTTGTGGATTGCAAAATATGCAGAGGACTGTAAAAATGTTTTTGTGAAGAAAAATTACACATATTTTGAGAATCTGAACACTTTTATGACAGACATTGGTAAATGGACACAAAATATCAGAATTACATTCAGTTTAGAAAAATGTAACATAATGTATTTCTGAAATTGTTCTATATCCAGAAGCATGTGCTTGTTAACACACCCTTTACAGGTGATTAGTCAATACAAAGATTCAGGAGTTATAATATCCTGTCCTCTTTCCTCTAGTGTACATGCTAGAATGACGACAACTAGAGCAATGCAACAAATTGTCTCTATGTTGAGAAATGTATCTACCAGGGAAACAGCCTGTTTAACATATTCATATATATCATATACCACAGGGAGCACCTAATACTTGATCTATCCACATATGCATGTCCCTTTGCATGTCACCACCTTGGGCAGCCAAAGTGCATAATCATCCCATACTGGCTCCTGCATTCGGTGGTTTCTGAAACTTTTGCTTCATACCACCTGAGCAGCTGGCAACTCTACCCAGGAAACCACTTCCCTCCCTCCCCTACCATCCCTGGATAGGCACCGTTCATCTTCTTACTAGCACTATCAAGTCCCCTGCACTGATAATCAAACCAGGGTCTCTCGGGTCATAATGCAACATTATTCATCTACTCTACTGGGATGACTGAATCTAGGAAAAGTAAGAAGGTAAAGAACACAACCACACCATTAGGATAGACAAATTAATAACTTGGAGAATACCTTAAATTCCAAAGGGTAAAAATGGGGATAGATACTAAAGATAAATTAAAAACAAAACTGAAGAGTGGGTAGAGGAGTAACAAAATACACTTATGGTAAATTGCAATCACCATGAAAATTTTAAATGGCTGCAGGCTGAACAGAGCTATTCACTGCTGGATTTAAATTACAGTTGAAAGTACCAAGTTTTCTGCACAGTAAATACAAATTAAACTGCCAAGAATAAAAGATAAAATGTTTTTTGTGACTACTTACAACATTTTAAGCACCAGGATTTGGGAACTAATAAAGCATTATTGGAAATTTTTACATAAAGATGAAATGCTACATAGGAATATTTCTGATTTATCCTATGTGGCTTATAAGAGGGGATAGAATTTGATGGATAAACTGGTTAAAGTTTATTTTATTGCACCAGTAGTTAGTCCTTCTATTTCCCTAGTATCTTTGGGTACTATACCCTGTAATAATTGTAATATATGTTCTCATATTAAATCGAGTTTCTCTAGGATTAATGGGAAAATATTTAGACCACACAATCACTTTACATATGACACAGCAGGCATAATTTATTGCCTTAGATGTCCCTGCAACCTTTTCTATATTGGGGAAACTAAGAGGAAATTTAGAATTAGGTTGCAGGAACACATTAGAGATATTAAGAAAGGGAGACTGGAAAACCCTATAGCATCTCATCTTGGGGAAAAACATAATAATGAGGCTAATTTATTACAAGCTACAATTCTGGAAGAAGTGCTCATTAGGAAGGGGGATGAAAGGTTAATTAAAAAAGTTTTATTGCATAAAGAAACTGTATTTATATTGAAGTTTGATACACTAACACCAAGAGGCTTGAATAGAGAAGTTAACTGGAGAAGTTTGCTTTAAATTTTAAAGTATTTGCTTAATTGATTGATTAAGTAATTAAATGACTGTTGGTGATGTATAAATAGGGGAATGTGTTTTTTATAATTTTGTACTCTTTGAAGGCTGTTGTGGCCGAGGCGCTAAGACAAGTAATAAATTTTACTGTGGAACTGAATCTACTGTCATTTCTTGGATTATTTTGTTGGCTTTGTTGTTGGTTGTGAACAAGTCTATTTCACTGCTGGATTTAAATTACAGTTGAAAGTACCAAGTTTTCTGCACAGTAAATACAAATTAAACTGCCAAGAATAATTCTTACATATCTGTTGATGCCCGGCATGTCTGATACACAGTTGCAGTAAGGCTGGAAGCTTAATTATTGCTTAGGAACAACAAGCATACATGACAATTGAGTAAAAGAAGAAAAGCACTAATACATCTGTATGTCTTGAGACATAGGGTAAGACAACAACGAACCATCACTGTCTGTTTAAAGTATAAATTACCACTTGCCTTAGATTCAGCTTCTGTAGGCCTTCCGTCAATTTTTGCAAAGCCATCAAACAAGGTTTTATACAGAATATTCTTCCTTGTATTTGCATCATCATGAGGTAAGTATGACAGTATGGCACCCCTGTGTTTCTTGTACATGTTGAGGATAATCCGAACTCCTGTTTCCCGCACCTCAGAAGCAGCATGTTCAAATGAATGTACTGCAAACTAAAACAGAATTCCATTTTTTACAGTCTGCTACAAGTACTAATGTAGTCAATAACATTAAAATTCTATGGTAAAAGAAATACTGCACTTTTAACTGATGGTGTTATCAATGTGTGATCAGTTGAACCTAAAATGTTATCATGTGCACTTCAAATATACAGTTTTACTAGGGAATAAAACTACTTGGGGCATTTTAACTAATATATTTCATTTAACTTTGTTAACTGGATAAGTGAATCAGTCCAAAGATTAATTCTGGTCACAATCAAGGTCAAGAGGCAATAACAACATTTCAAAAAAGAAATTATGTTCTTACCGTAACATTCCATCTGTGTTGTCCATCTTCATTTCGATTCACCTATGGGTTTCAGTTCCGATGCTTGAAACCAACCAACCACATTTTCCACAGCTTCAGCTTCCTGACTTGAGCTCCTCTCTTATACCCACAATGCACCGCTCCCACCAACGTAACTCAGATTGAGTTTGCCAGCAAAGGCACAGCACATAAACTTGTTTACCCTATAGAAAAAAAACATACTCTGTAAACTAAAACACAACAGAATCTCAACATAAGGAAAGAAGTTTCCTTTGAACCTTCAACCAGGCTTCCCAAAGACTTGGCTAGGGAGATGGTGGGTGGGAAGGTTAATGGAAATGAAGATGGATAACACAGATGGAATGTTATGTTAAGAATATAATTTATTTATCTGATGTTGTCCTCTTCATTTCAATAAGTTTCAATTTCAATTGCCACTGACTCTAAAGACAACCACAAAGCATTCTATAGCTATGTCAAGTATCTAAATTGGAACACTCAGATCTGCTCTGAGTTACAGCATAATGGCACTAAATATACAGAACCAACTGATATTGCCAACATCCTAGCAGATAGGTTCAGTGCTAACTTACCCCCTCTCACCCCCTAGAGGGCCCATCTCTATACCGGAAGAATGCAAAGTTCCTATAATCATGGCTGCACAGGTAAAAAACACACTTTCCAAAGCCAAGAACACAGCATCCATGGGACCTGACAATATCCCAGGCTGCGTTCTACAAGAACTACAGAATGAACTGGCACCCTACCTAAGCACCATGTTCAATCATAGCCTCACCTCAGGCTTTGTACCCACTCAATGGCGCACCATGACAGTTATCCCACTCCACAAAGGGGGAACCACGACGGACCCCGGGAACTACCGCCCCATTAGCCTGACGAGCCTGGTCTGCAAGGCCATAGAACGTATCATCATGGAACTCATAAACAAAGACATTGGTAATCTCCAAACTCTGGACCCTACTCAGTTTGGATTTGAAAAAGGCAGATCATGTCTCCTAAACCTGATTGACTTCTTTGAAGTAGTCACCAAAGCCATAGATGAGGGTAAAATGGTTCACACAGCTTATCTAGATCTCGCCAAGGCTTTCGACACCATCCCCCACTCTGGAATTATAGATAAGCTCACTAAACTAGGTATAAATCCCTATGTCACAAGATGGGTTTCCAACTGGCTCATGGACAGAACCCACACTGTGAAAGTAGCGGATTCCAAATCCGACATCAGACCAGTGACAAGTGGAGTACCACAGGGTTCAGTCCTGGGTCCTCTCCTGTTTGGTATCTACTTCTCTGAAGTGCAGGCCAACACAGAAGGTCTTTGGCTAACAAAGTTTGCAGATGACTGCAAACTAGGAGCCATAATCGAAACTCCTAACAATGTGGACAAACTACAAAAGGGCCTCACTGAGACAGATACCTGGTGTCAAAGCCATGGCCTGAAGCTCAATGCCAAAAAGTGTATTGTCATCCCCTTTGGTAAAAACTCTGTACACATGAACTACCACATAGCTGGTAGTCTACTTAATGCTGAAAATGTGATAAGAGACCTTGGGACACAGGTGGACAGTAGTCTCTCCTTTGATAATCACATTGCCACAGTGGTCAGGAAATCCTTCTACGTGGCTCATCTCATCACAAAAGGATTCTCATCCAGAAAAAAAGAGGTCATTGTTCCCCTCTACTCATCACTCATTAGACCCATTATAGAGTACAACGCCCCTTTTGGTATGTACCTCACAAGACATCTACAACAACTGGAAAGACCACAGAAATACCTCACAAAGACGATTACTGGCCTCAAACAGATGCCCTATGCAGACCGTCTCAAAAAGCTACAGCTTTACTCCATCGCATATCGCCTACTCAGGGGCGATCTCTGCCTAACATACAAAGCTATGTCAATCCCAGAGCTGTTGGACATGCTCCACTTAAAGAAATCCCAATCCCTCCGAGCTACACACTCTAGGGACCTTAACCTTGTCACCACAATAAACAGAACATGCTGGAAGGATAAATTCCTGTCCCAGAGACTTCCCATACTCTGGAACAGACTACCTATCTATGTCAAACAGAGCTCCTCATTAGCACTCTTCAAGAAAAATCTTGATGATTGGATGGGAAATGGGAAATTCACCCCGGGGATCACTTCTGTGGCTCTGCTCGACAGGGGCACAGGAAAATCATTTTCTTGGGTGGCGAAAGCCAGGGTACATTTTTTGGCTAGGCTTGTATGGGCCCAAGGGCCGATAGCCTAGTACCTACCTATGAACCGATGAATAACCTATGGGAGAGAGACCCCAGCTTCTGAGATCCAGGGTGGCCCTCATGGAAGGATATTCCAGAGAACAACAGAGCCAAAAGCACTTCTACTCCTGGAAATGATATACCATTTGTAATGCATAATAAACATGTCAGGATTAGACCAAGTAGCTGCCGAGCAAATGTCCTCAAATGAAACTCTTGACCAAAAGGCCTACGAAGATGTCATGGATCTTGTGGAGTGGGCCTTAATTCATCCTGGTAAATCAACATCTTTGGATGAGTAAATAAAGGTAATACAGTCTTTCAACCATCTTGCTAGAGAGACTTTGGAAATAGATTTACCTCTTTTTGACACAGAGAAAGATACAAACAACTGATCAAACTTCCTAAAGGGCTTGGTTCTGTGTAAATAAAAATGAAGCTGTCTATGAACATCAAGTAAATGAAGATTATACTCACCTTTGTTCTGATAATTGGGAAAAAAGACCAAAAGATCGATGGACTGATTAATATTCTTTTCCTCAGCCATCTTAGGTAGGAACAAAGGATTAGTACGCAGGGTTACTATATCTTTGTGATAAATCAAATATGAAAATTTTGAAGAAAGGGCTTGAAGCTTGGACACTCTTCTAGCAGATGTAATAGCTACCAGAAAAAAGTGTTTTCCAGGAAGGAATTTCAAATTCACAGTAGGTGCAGGCTCAAAAGGCAGGAGGACCTGGGCTTGCAGGATCATAGTTAGATTCCAATGAGGAGTAGGATTTCTAACTTGAGGTTGTAGCAGGAAAGTGCCCCTGAGGAAAGTTTTACAGAGCTTAGAAGAGGCAAGGGATAAGGAATCAAAAGCAAAGTAAAAATTGGATATGGTTGCTAACTGGACTTTGACAGTGGAATGACTAGCTCCATCATGGAAAAAGGAAGCCAAAAAGTCAAGTACAACTGCAACTGGTGCTGTAAAAGCATCTATGTGTTTTATTCAACTCAAATAACAAATCTTTTCCACATGCTTCTATAAATCTTACATGTCGAAGACCTATGTGAGGAAACCAAAATTTCTCGAACAGAGAAAGAAAGTCTGGGGAATATTGCCATCACTGCAAGTGGATAAACCATGACATTAGCTTCAGGCCCCTTATGTCTGGATGAGGATTCCCTGATGGGTGAGAGAGCAGATCTGGGACTAGATCCAATCTCATTGGAGGGCAATCCAGATGAGACCAAAGGAAGGTGAACCAGGCTTGTCAAGGTCAAAAGGGGGCAATGAGGATTACCTTGCTCTGCAACCTGAGAGCTTTCTATAAGTACTTAGGAATTAGAGGCAGAGAAGGAAAGGCATACGGAAGAGCAGAGGGCAAAGCATGGACTAAAACATCCCTGGGTGACTGTCCCTGAGAAGGGATCAAGGCAAAATAATTGTGCATTTGTTGCTGAAAGGGGATGCAAACAGATCACAGCAAAGATGATCCCAATTTTAGAAGACCATATTGCCATAGACTGTTTCAGAGAACACTCCTGAGGCATCAGTAAGACTCGACTGAGCCACTTTGCTAATATGTTGGACTCCCCTGGAATGCGCATTGCAATCAGACAGCAGTTGACAGAGATTAGAAATTGCCCACTGCCAAACCCTCATAGCCTCTCAACATAGGTGGTACGACCTGGTTCCTCCCTGCTTGTTGATGTACCAAACTACTGACATGTCAGTATAGATTACAACAGTCTCCAGAGGAAGAAAGCTGTTGAGTTCTCACAACGCCAAAAGAACCGCTATCTTCTCCAGCACACTGATATACAACTTCGTCTCCTGGGGTGCCAATGTGCTTTGGACTGTTCGGCTCAGATAATGCCCCACACCCTATCGGGAAGGCACCCGTGGTCAACGTGGTGACTGGGGATGTAAGGATGTATGGATGTCCTTAAGAAATGTCTTTGGATTGAAGCCATCAAAGTAGAGATTCCTTGCACACTTTTGACAGGTTTTATCAAAAGATTGACAGGATTCCTGAGCAATGGGCATTGAATTGCTAACTTCCACCGCAATATCCTCATGTGGAAATGAGCCATGGGCAAGAGAGTTGTCGTGGCCACTACCGAACCCAATGCCCTGAGAACTAAACTGGCTGGTGGTTGAGGTATGTTTAGAATTTGTCTGATATGACTTCTTAGGTTCATTACCCTGTCTATTGTCAGATAAGCATAGGATGTCCTTGTATTCAGATGGGCCCCACTAAAATCTATGACCTGAACTGGATCCAAATGGGATTTCTGCATGTTGATAGTTATCCCTAAAGTTGGTGCTAGCCATAGTAAGTAGTCCCTGGCTTGAATGTGCAGATGCCTGGTTGGAGGAGTTAGAAGCCAGTCATTCATATACAGAAAAATATGGTAGCCCTGCAGCTTGAGATGCACTGCCACCACTGCCAAACATCTGGTGAACACCCTGGTGGCTATGATGAGACCAAATGGGAGTGACCTGAACTGGTAATGACGGACTCCCAGCCTGAAATGTAGAAATTGCCTGGAGCATCTGTCCATCTTTATATGGCAGTATACGTCCTTCAGATCCACAGATCACATTCATTCATCTGCCTTCAAAACAGGGAGGATGGACTGGATTGAGACTATCCTGAACTCTGTCTGTTTTATCGATTTTTTCAGAGAGGTCAGATCCAGAATATGTCTCAAGTCCTCTGTCTTTCTGGGTACTAAAAAGAATCTGGAGTAAAAGCCCAATCCAACTTGATCAGGGTAACCTTTTGGATGACTCTTTTTTGCAAAAGCTTTTATAGCTCTTGGGCTGTGTCCTCCCTCTGATTGGGTGGAACATTGGGGAAAAAACACTTTCTCTTGGGAATTTCCAGAAAGGGAATGAAGTATCCTTTGAAAATGATCCTTAGCAACCATTTGTCGCTTGTGATGGCCTCCCAGGCTTCTGGGTGCAAGAAGAATCACCCTGACTGCCTCCAAAGGAGGACAGTTGGGCAACTGTTCAGGTTCACTGGAAGGGCTGGCCCTGAAAGGTTTCCCCCTCAGCCACATGGGTGGCATCTTCTATTGTGATTATTTTATTCCATTGTGATTATATTATTTCTCCCTGAGTGACATGAAAAAAGACCCAGTGACTTCCAAAACCAGATTTTCTTACTACCACGCTAGTTCCTGGAGAAGGTCTTATGTGGGGTAGAGAAAATTATTCTGATGGCAGATAAAAGGTCTATCTGGCCTTCTCACTCCGGGAGAGAGACTCACCCAACAGTTGGCCCAGATAAGGTGGAGTCTTCAAAGGGGATGTTAATAAAGTCTTGTTTGAAATTATCTGCAAAACCACACAGCTTCATCCAGGCATGACACCTCATAGCAATGCCCAAACTAGCAGCCCTTCAGGTATCTTCTACAGCATGGGAAATCAACCTCATGGACGCACTGGCTAGTGACTGAAGGATGGCCATTCTAGAGGAAAAGGCTCTCTGATCTTTAGCAGACATGGACTCTGGGGTCAAGCTAGAAAGTTCCTTTACTTAGTCCCTTTGTAGTCTCATAAAGTGAGATAAACAGTTTAACGCCCTCAAGGTGAACATGGAAGAGATGTAAACTCTTTTGCCAAGTCTGTCCAAAGCCTGAGATTCTCCATTTGGGGATGGACAGAGGAGCTCTCCTGGGCAAGCTCCTTCTTGGTGGCTGCCACAATGACCATGGCATCTACTGGAATACCCTTGGCCCGAAACAACCTATCCATGGAGGAGCTAAGAATCTTATATGCTAATTTGGGGGTAGACTCTACATCGAAGGTTCCTTCCAAGCCCTGAAAGACACCAGCTGAATCAGTGGGTCAGCCGGGGGGGGGGGGGGGACCCAGGCAGTAGATGGGCTGGACCCAAAAACCTCCCACAACACATTCCTCCGTGGAAGAGTTTTGCAATCTGTAACCACCCCACTGGTACAGGATTTCTAAAATCTCTCCAAAGGAAGACGTTGTTGGGTGGGGGAACTTTGGGGACCTGTCTCCTTCCTCAACATCTGTGTCCATGGTGACAGATTCCCTAAGGCAATCAATTTGTCTCCTTTTACACAGCCTCTTCTGGTGACCTCCTTGGAGGGACACTCCAGGGATGTATCGGAAGATGCCTGGGGTTCCTCCATGGGAACAGTGTAGAGGATTTTGGGGAACAGCTGTCCACATAGCAGACTGGACACCTCGGGCACCAAACCAGAATGAGGAGGGGGAGGTACTGTGGCAGGAAGTGTTGAGCATCTCCCTGACCGGTAGAGAACCCTCTCCACCACTTCAAAAGCCAAATGGCTCCAAACTACCGAAAGCCGTCTCCCTGGAGCTGAAGCCACCGGAGCCAACACCTCCCAGAAAGCTTGAGCTCCCTGCTCTGAAGGGGAGTAAGAGCTGAGCTGTTGAAAGCTGAAGCTCCAAGGGGGAGCAAAGGCTCTGAAAGTTTCAGAGTTGATGCCTTCCTTCTGGAACTGACCTCGATGCTATGGCTCCGAGATATACTTGGAACCGAAGCCAAAAGAGCCAAGCATGTCAGTGAAACAGTCGGAAGAGAAGAGGAAATCTCAATCAGCCCCAACACCTTGGCACTTGAGACCAGTGGCATCGAAGACTACAAAACTGAAGGGTGGATCTGAGAAGGAGCCAAAGGTCAGAAAGGTAAAACCCTCATGGATCCATATGTGGACAGAGTGTACATTAGCCCCATCTGAATATGAGCCTCGAGGAACTGTCTCATCAGTCTGCCTACATCCTTAGAGGATAGGCTCCGGAAGACCTGGATGATGCTGATGATGGGGATTTCGAAGATCCCCTGGGGGAGTGAGATCAGGACCTATGAAGCTGCCCTGCCTGTGCTGAACTGGGTGCCAACACTGTTGGAGCTGGTGAAGGACCACTCAACCATGGGAGAACAGAGGGTGTCCAGGGCAGAGGGGAAGAAGTCGGAACTGAGTTCAGTGCCAAACAAGTCTGTTCTGACAATTTTGGAGCCTTCTTAGAAGACTAAGAGGATGACCGAGTGACAGAGTGATGTCTGCCCTCACAGATCTCCTTGGGCCTTTTAGGGGTTTGAGCTCCTGAAGTAGAAGGCACCCCTGAGGTGGAGGAAGGAGAAAGCAACCCTTTAAGATCCAGGTTGCTCCTCCTGTCCACCAGAGCCTAGGGGTGAAAAGCCTGAAAAATAGAGCAAAGGGTATCCAGATGGGAAGCAATAAACACATTGTCAAAATAAGAGAGGATGCTGTGGAAAAACCAGACATCCAGTTTACGGGATCAGAACTGAAACCTATAGGTTAATGAACTGAACTGGACAACATCAGATCAATATTTACAACCAGATTAATTTCCAAGTTACTTTTCAGATAAATATTTACATTCAGATTATATTACACTCACAGAATACAGTCCAGTATTGACAATAGTTGTGCTAAGAGTAAACTGGAGTATTCATGAGGGTCTACAATCTTTGGTAGGGGAATTGGGGAATGTTAGTATCTAGGATGATTGTAATAGAGGAAAAAATTAGCCAGAAATTTTAAAATAAAACTTCTGAAACTGACATGTCTAATTTTCTGTGTGGTGAATCCATTTTAAAGGAGAATATTAGTTACATTTGACTAGTTTGACCACCGGGAGATTTTATTAGACCTTTACTGCCAAAGGAAAAAAACAGTACTGAAGTTCAGAGGCCAGTTGAGACAGAACAAAATTTTACATTTGGTAATTTAAGAACAAGTTTGCATTTAAATTGTCTTAAGACAGACCATAGAATCCAGGGTTAACCATCCTTCCAAAGAAATTAAACACATACAATTCACGTTTTCTTTATGATCCTGAAGTGAAGTAAAATCAATTCATCTACTGTGAAGATCCATCCATCCATAACCCCTTTTCCCATTTTTACATATGGGATTGGGATGTTACTTTAACAGTGATAATCATCTAGAGCCAATTTAACATTAATTCACCCCATAACAGATAATGGACAATTCAGCTATGACCTTTTGTTGGATTGGCTAGATAATTTCAAATAATATATGTCACCATAAAAACTGATGGTCTCTATGAAAATCTGAGATAATTAACATGTTGTCAGTATAAATACAGACTTTCTGGGAAGATTTAGTAGATTTAATGGACTTTACTTTGTCATTACAAGATATTATACGTTAATAGATTAGTACTAGGCTAACCACCCTTGTGGGTTATTTTTAAGCATAACCAATTACCCCATGTGAGTATCAAACCCTGCATCTTGTATCTGTAAGGTAAATATCTTAACCATTATGCCAACCTCCCTCCTACATCATATTTTATAAAGGTTACATTGCCATAATGAATAAAGTGAGAGCAAGTGGAACACCATGTCTAACACTTGTGGGTTGAAGGTAACTTAAATTTCCCTGAAGTTGATATTGTGACATGCATCTGTACCTTTTAAGACATCTCTAAAAGAAATGACAAGCTCTTAATACATTTTTTTATTTTTTGGAGTATAGTAAAAACAATCTCCCTATGCATCAAGTTAAAGGTTTTGCATGAATTCATTATGAGAAACAATGGATCAAAGCTTTTTTGCTGTATAGTGTTGATTTTTATAAAAAAATGATCTGCGGTTTGTAATTAAGGTGGGATTTTTTTTTTTTTTTTTTACAAAAGATAAATCCAAATTAAAAGGAATCTAGGAGAATGGCCTGATGCAAAAACAATACATTTACAAAATTAATAATAATTTTGCAGTCTGCATTTTCACAGGTTCTGTTACTGAAAATTTGTCTATCAAAAGTTGCATAATCCATTTTTAAAAAGGCCTATTTTTTTCATGATGTATGTCAGGGAAAACAGCCTTTCCCCAATATCTCTGTTTTCCCCTCTTATTGTTGCTTGTAACAGTGCATGATCAGAAAGTGTTATTGGGCTTATATTACTGCTCATTAACCACTGGCTGTACTTCTTTGTAATATATCCTCTTGTCCAGTCTCAACCAATTGTTATTTTTACTTCACATTGAGTGTACATTTCTATGTTTGTTGCCACTTGATTTACATCCTGAAACCCTGCATTAGAAATGTTCCGGGTATCTGCCTTCTTTCAGCGGTTTTATTTTCTGTTGTCCTCCTGTTACATCTTTTATGTGTCCTGTTGCAATCCAGTCACGCATGATCACTGTTAGTCCTTATCTAAAAACTATTACCCCCCCCCAATTATTTGTTTTTATCCTTTTATCTCATGCTGTGTTGGCCTGGGAGGTAAATATATGGATACTATTGTGATTTTTACTCACTGCCTCACACCTTTTATCACTATGCATCTCTGCCCTTATGTTTATAGGAGGCTACTAGGCTAGCGGCTCTAGAGCCTTTACAAGCCTAGCCATGTCCTTTGTTTTTTCTTCTATTTTAATTCCTCCATTTCCTGGTATCAAAATCATCACTTCTTCCTCTCTCCTCTCAAACATGAAAAATATCCATCCCTTCAACTTATTCTACTGAAATCTTCATGCTCATTCGGTGTCAGATGTGTCTCCTGAGTAGAATAACCTGTGCTTTTGTTAGTTATAAATCCTTGGCAGGATGTACAACTTGTAAAGAATATTGCAAAAGTGATTTGGGAAGGACACATGCCATTTTCATGGAAGGCTTTGTGTTTTAAAGCCATATAAGTAAACTTACAGAAAGTGGGTGAAAGTGTCACCCAACTGTAAAACATTCAGCAGCCACAAAATTAGGACTCCAACTTGAGAATAACAAGTCAAGGTTATTTTTAAGTTTGATTTATGTTTCTTCTAGTATCATGTTATAAGTTTTATGCAATCTAGTACTTACATTATCGTCCCCCCCCCAAAAAGCACATATTCTGATAGTAAGGAATCTAATGCTTTCTGAAGTTCTGATATAAAATGTTTACATGCTATGCAAAGAATATACATAGATGCTATCAGTGATCTTTTCTTATTCTACTCAGTTTGCTTGAGCAGAGTTTTACTTCAAAATCCCTTGATATGTTTTAAAGTTGCTGGCCCTTCTATAAAAAATAAACATAGCAGCTCAATTACTATCATACAGATTACAAAAGATATGAGTAATACATTGTTTATTCTTGTTCATCCACTTTGTGTATTATTCCTGACTTACATAATGCCCTGGGATATAACTTATACTGGCCTTTTGTTATAGTAAACTGTGCAGAAAATGTGAAAAACAAAGTATACTAGTGAGTGGATTTTCAAAGTCCGACATATAAATATAAAGCATGAAATATCCCTTCCCCTCCAAAAAGATTATCTTCCCCAAACATCTGCAAAAGAAAAAGGGGAAAATGTATTAACACTAAAAGCACACAAACTTTATGACTGGAGACTAGAAATTCTGTGATTGCATCATAGGCTTCTGAGTCCCTGCACAGATGCTGACAAGCACAGCTGACCATTTTATCTGTTTAATATAGTGTAATTAGCAAAGATTCGTGTTTGGTATTGAAGTAATTACCTCACTAAGCAGCTAAACCAAATGACAAAATTCAAAGTTTCCTCACCACAAACATCTCTGGCCTTAGTAGCCTTAGATAATCTGACAGACTAAATTCTTTGTCCCACTCCTTGGTGTCATAGAGACTTCCAAGGGTTGATTTCTACTTAGCTGTCTATGCTATGAATGACCCAGGAGTCTTCGAACTCATTCAGTTAAACAGACCCAGTTTTTAAACAGCCATTCAAGGCATCTAAACCTACACTATCAGATCAACAACACCAGATGGCATGACAGATATCTAATCCAACATATCCCCCATTTCTAAAACAGGTTGCCCTTACTTATCAAACAGAATACTTCCTATCAACCTATAAAACTAGTATGGTTGACTCAATGGGTCTCATTTGGCTGTAAGCTTTTATGAACCTATGAAGATTAAGCAAAGAAAAACACAAATTTACAATAAATATTTGCCTTATTGGCCCCCAAAAAACAAACTAATAAAAGGTCACACAATATAAAACAGCCCAATTAAAGCCTAAAGATGGTCTATGTAATAAGAAAGTATTATCTTCTTACTAATGACTAGAGTTTACTAACTTCTCTTCTCTTCAACAGATATGGCTACTAAACTCCACATAATAAATTAGGTTGATTAACATATACTTTCTAAAACAGAGAGCAGCCTGGAACTAGACCTTCAGTTTCAAGACAAACACAGTCAAATTAATTAGAACAAAAAATAATTTCTGTGTTTCAGTTAGTCACTGCAAAGACGTATACAGTGGATACTTTATAAGTTGTCGTTCTTCTTTTGGCTTTTCCCGGTTAGGGGTCGCCACAGCGGAACTCCGGTCTGCTAATGATTGGCAGTAGACTTTTACAGTGCCGAGGTGCCAGCCCGACACCCAACCTTCAATGAAGGCACATCCATTCACGCATGTCTTTCGAATGCCACTCGACCGCTAGGAGGACATGCAGACTCCACACAGAAGGCGCTCCAGCCGAGAATCGAATGGGAGAACCTCTTGCTGTGAAGCGACAATGCTACCGCTGCACCACCACGGCTTTATAAGTATGAACTGATAAAATACATTTCATCAGGAAATAAGGAAACATATCATAACCTACTACCAGCACATCTTTTACTTTAAAACACAGAACTAGTTAAAACTGTTCTTGACTAAATACACCATCTGGGAATAAAAATAGGAAAATCCAAAAAGACTGTTATAATCTGGTCATGATTTCTTGAATGTACTGGAGAACAAAAGAAAATAGTCATCTTTGAGATAGTGCTCATGGAGGATTAGGTAAGTGGTCAATTCAGCTAAAACTTTAGTTAATCCAACAAAACAAAGTAGTTGTAGTAAAAGACAAGAGTTGCCAAATCAAGACAACCTATGAGACAGCTTTATGACTGTCAATTTTATTTTGAAAACAATTTTTACAAATATATGTGTCTAAGTTATGTCATAAAACAGGCCTACAAAATAAACCTTAAAGTGAAGCATCAAGTTATAGCCTGCAATGGATATGATATTTAAACACTTAATTTCTCAAAAAGTATGAAGAAAAATTTGATAAAGGAAAACACAATTGCTTATAAACGCAAATGATTACATTTTGATACAAGAGCATAATAAATACCATTTACAAGTCAAACTACAAATAATTAAATTATTCTGCTTCACCCTTTCAACCACCAACTCAGCTGTAAGTAAAAATTAGGGTCTAACGATAATGACTAGAACAATCACCACATTTATAGAATAAATTGTGAAACTGACTCAGTGGGATGTTCCTCAGCTTCCATGTCAAAACTAGAAAATATATTTTTGTAAGATAAAACCCTAAATAAAGACAGATTTCATGTACAGTTGAATACAATTATAACTGAAATACAAAAATGTAGGTGGTTTCCTTCATAACAGTAAGTGATAAGTTAACTTTAAACCGGACTTGGATATATCAGAGCTAAGAAAGAAATGAACCTGAGGCAAAAAAAAAAAAAAAAAGTATTCAGGGGTTGGGGTGTCATGTCAACAGTCACCATCTCTCTTTGTTCAGTCACTCTCTTACATTTTTGACATTTAAGGCCAGCTACTGCAGGCCTTCTCATGCAATCCATCCATCCTCTTGGCTAGACAACCTCGTCTCCTCTCCTCTTCTTCTTGTCTTTCACAAATTTGCTTCATCAAATTTATTTAACATTTAACATTTGTTTACCGGGAAAGTCCAACTAGGAACAAAACCAATTTTCAGCGGAGGCACAGGGAGAAATTCTCCACACGCATGTCTTTGAAATGTGAGAGGAAACTGGGGCATCCAGAGAAAACCCACGTAAATGCAGGAGGATATGCTGACTCCACACAGAAGGCACTCCAGCCGAGAATCGAATCGGAGAACCTCTTGGTGTGAGGTGACAATGCTAATGCTGCACCACTGCGCCATCCGTTATTGTTTGCTTTCCTCCACATGTGACCGGACTACAGTAAACTGTTTCACTTGACCTTCTCTGCAAATGAGGCTACTCTGGCTTCCACTCTGATCTCCTCGCTGCTTTGGCTGCTTCACAGTGTGCATCCTACTATCCTTCTCATGCATTGCCTTTCCATCATCTCAAGCTTCCTCAGCTACTCTGTCTTCACTGTCCATGTTCCTCTGCCATACAGCAGCTCTGGTCTCATCTTGTTTTGTACACCCCACCTCACTTTTCATTTTTTTTAGAATTCCTATGCCCACACACTGTGACAGCTAGCTGTAGCATCTCTGATTCTAGTTTTGACCTACTCATCCAGACTTCCCTTCTGCTCAAGCACATTACCCAAACACTTTAAGGTGTAAATCAGTTCCACCTTTTTCCCGTCTATCTCAATTTTCAGCTTTTTATACCCCCCCCCCCACACACACACACACACACTGCATGACAACTGCCTTTTTTGTACTCAGTTCTATCCCACATGCTTTCAGTTTTACATTTCATTCACTTATCATTTACTAAAATTCTTGTTCAGGTTCTACTTGTAGTGTCACATCCTCTGCATGCAGCAGGTTTGTTCATCTGCTTCCTCTGAAGTGAATGCTAATGTAGTCTATCACCAATATGTAGTCTATCACCAATAAGAACAGGAGTGAACTCAGAACTGAACCCTAATGCATCCCCACTCTCAGTGGAAGCTACTTTGAGAATCCAAACACTGTTCAAGCTTGTGTCATTGTATCCTTGTACGCATCCTGCATTATTCTGCCCAGTGTTTCCAGAACTTCAAACCGTCACAGGACTGCCCAAACCAACATTCTTGTGGCCTTGTTGTCTGCTTTCTCTAAGTTAAGAAATGCCCACTTGGGCTCTTTTCTGATTTCGAGTTTTTTTGCCACGATCTCTCTGCTACATCCTGATCTGAGTCTTGGAGTTATTCACCTCCCATCTTACTTTCTACTACTCTGTATATTCATCTATGAATGACTCTCTCCAGCACTCTCAATTTTCACACAGTGTGATGGAAGATTTATGTTTCTGTCCTGCCTGCAGTCATGAACATCCTCTTTGTTCTTCGACACTGGCATCAGAGTACTTATTTTGCAGTCATTGGCTGTGTGCCTCTCTCTCGCTCTCACTGTCTCCATACCACGATGAGTACCTTCAGAAAGCACTTCTCCCCAGTGCACCAACACTTATGTATTTTATTAAATGATAATCCGAAATGCTAAACTACAAGAATAAATACAAATGTACAATATGCAAAGGAACTGAACAAACTGCAACACTGCCTATGTATTAGTGAATCACAGAAATACGTATATAAGAATAATACACATTCAGAATATCACATAATATGCATTAAGAATCACATATCCACTAGAATAAAACTGAGGATCAGTTAGCATAATGGTTAAGATCTTTACCTCCTATGCACATGGTACAAGATTCGCTTCTGAACACTGACCAATTGCCTGTATGGAGTTTACATGTTCTTGTGTGTCTGTGGGTTTCCTCCCACCTCCCAAAAACATGCCAAGTGTTTCCCACTTCAACAACACCCAATAATGGAAGCGTAGGCAGCATCACAGTCCCAAGATGGTGCCTAAAATGGGGAAGAGTTTTGGAAATTAATTGTGGTGCACAACATCCTCAAGATGGGAGAACATGGATCAAGACTATGCACTATGTCAGGGCTAGACACTAGATAGTGTAACAATGGTCGCTAGGTGATTTGGTCTTGTTGGGTAATTACCAGTGACAGTTTGAGGACCCAGCCTACTCTGACATGCTAGGAACCCATGCTAATGGAAATACTGGCATATGTGTCCCTCTGGCCAGTGTGTGTCAGCCATAAAGCCTAGTAGCCTTGGGTCAATGAGCTACTGGCTGGCTGGTGTTACCTGGGATAGTTCTGTTGAGGGAAAACTAGACATAAAATTAATCAACCTGCCAAACATGAACTAAGAATTGCTACAACTAAATGTGGGTTCATTGACAGGATGTGGCTTGGAAGTGGATGACAAGATGGTAAGGAGAAGGCTTGACATCTTATGTATGCAGGAGACAAGGTGGAAGGGCACTGCAGCAAAGTCACTTAGCTTGGGATCCACAGCCTACTACTGAGGAGGAGGACAGACTAGAAATGGGGTGGGAAATGTGGTGAAGGAAAGGCTTCTGAAGACAGTGTCATCAGAATAAGTGACATACTCATGGCAATAAGACTCCACTGTAAGGACAGGGCACTATTCATAATCTCAGCATATGTCACATTGCAGGGTTGCAATAGTGAGGAAAAGAGTGCATTCAGACAGTAGTTGCTGGACCTACTAGACAGAGCAGAACAGCATGAATTGGTACTGATAACGGATAACCTGAATGCACAGACATAACAGGATATGAGGACTGCCTGGGTCCACATGTCTGGACAACAGGAATAAAGAAGAGGCCGTTCTAGACTTCTGTCTGGAAAATGGCTTGACAGTGGCCAGCATGTGGTTCAGCAAGAGAGAGGGTCACAAGAGCACGTGCAAGAGGGGCCAACATGTCACTCAGACTTCATACTAGATAAGAAAGGTCACTAGGGTAGAATCAGTGACTGCAAAGGCATCCCCAGTGAAGCAGTCTGTCCCACAGCATAAACCACTACCACAATCAGCTGCAATCTTCAGAGAAGGCTCTAAGGCCAATAGAGGCAGGTCTGAAGACCTGGAAGTTGAATGGAGAGACAGCACAGGAGTTCAAGGAATTACTCAGGGCTCTAGCACCTCAGGAAGAGGAGAAAACAGGTTGAGTTGAAGAAACAGCTCCTCAAAACAGGATACATGAGCACTATAGAACAGATATATGGCCGAGCCAGATATGGAAGCAAGGTACATAAGGAAAGCTGGTGGTGGTGGTGGAATGTAGAAGTCCAGGAAATTATCAAAAGAAAGAAGATGCGCAGGAAAAAGTGGGAGGTAGAAAAGATGGACCAGGCTATGAAGGAATACTGGTTGGCTAACAAAGAGGCTAACAGAAGAGTTGTAATAGCAAAGAACAAGGTATCAAAGACACCCTATCAACTTCTGGAAAGTGACTCAGTTGATGGAACAAAGAAACTATATGATACATATTAATACAGAAGACAGTCATACACTCTTCATAAGGGGTGCCAAAAACAACCTGCTCACCAGCTCCTCAGGGTACTCACAGCATTGAGCAGAGATAGGTGTATTCCAGATGACTGGAGAATAAGTATACTAGTGCCAGTGTACAAGAACAAGGGTGACATTCACAACAGTGGACAGTACAGTGGTAACAAACTCCTGTCACACTGCAAGAAAGTCCTGGACAGAGTTATTGATAAACCAACATGAAGAGTAGTAGAAAGTAAGATGGGAGATGAGTAGTTCAGATACAGAGGCAGCAAAAGAGTCCCTGCACGTATGGCAAATGCACAGCCCCAAAAGGCAATAATCCAATACTGAAGAGAGGAGCCAGCAAACTATGGCAAACTGTTTAATAGCAAAAATATCATGTCAAACATCGAAATAGAGACAAAAAAACAGACCATTTTCGGCTATGTCAACATAGCCTTCATCAGTGTTATACAAATCATAGCTCCAATTGCTCCATTTTATAGTAGACATGTAAATAATCTGGAAATTCATTGGTCATTCACAGATGCTCATTAAGGCCTGGTGGGAATAACCCACCTAATTTGATAATCCATTTCTTTTCTTTAGTATTTAACATAGTATGCCATCTGGCTTTATTCATCCTGTAGCCCATCATTTTGTCAATCACAGTAAATCTGAAAGAAGCCTTCTTGTGTATCATTGTATGTTTGTAAAGAGCATTGCTGGCCTTTTTAGTTATGATATCACTGAGGTGTTCTGATATGCGTAGCCTTAAAAGTTTAGATGTTTGGCCTATGTAAAAAACAGAACAGGTACATGTTGTGAGGTAGATGACTCAGTCTGTGCCACAATTTGCAAAGAACCCAATGTCGTATACATTCCCAGTATTGTTACTGGTGAATTTTTTAGATTTGGTGACACTCCAGCAATGGGTACAGTGACCACAAGGGACACAGCCCACAAGTAAATCACCAGTCAGGGTGTTTTGAGTGGAATCAGATTTGGTCCTGCAACTGTGTTTGTAATGATTAAGCTGTGAGCCTAAATTTCTTCCTCTCCGAAATGAGAAGAAACAACTGTCTCGTAAAAATGTTGAGAGATTAGCATACGCTAGAATTATGTTCCAGTGCCTTTGGACACTATTGAATAGCAGGTCAGTGTTTCTCCCATGTAGTTACTAAACGAATCAATGACTGATTCCCTGGTTTCTTCTCTTTGTACCTCAAAGAGAGTTGTCATGGCCACTACCGAACCCAATGCCCTGAGAACTAAACTGGCTGGTGGTTGAGGTATGTTTAGAATTTGTCTGATATGACTTCTTAGGTTCATTACCCTGTCTATTGTCAGATAAGCATAGGATGTCCTTGTATTCAGATGGGCCCCACTAAAATCTATGACCTGAACTGGATCCAAATGGGATTTCTGCATGTTGATAGTTATCCCTAAAGTTGGTGCTAGCCATAGTAAGTAGTCCCTGGCTTGAATGAGTAGATGCCTGGTTGGAGGAGTTAGAAGCCAGTCATTCATATACAGAAAAATATGGTAGCCCTGCAGCTTGAGATGCACTGCCACCACTGCCAAACATCTGGTGAACACCCTGGTGGCTATGATGAGACCAAATGGGAGTGACCTGAACTGGTAATGACTGACTCCCAGCCTGAAATGTAGAAATTGCCTGGAGCATCTGTCCATCTTTATATGGCAGTATGCGTCCTTCAGATCCACAGATCACATTCATTCATCTGCCTTCAAAACAGGGAGGATGGACTGGATTGAGACCATCCTGAACTCTGTCTGTTTTATCGATTTTTTCAGAGAGGTCAGATCCAGAATATGTCTCAAGTCCTCTGTCTTTCTGGGTACTAAAAAGAATCTGGAGTAAAAGCCCAATCCAACTTGATCAGGGTAACCTTTTGGATGACTCTTTTTTGCAAAAGCTTTTATAGCTCTTGGGCTGTGTCCTCCCTCTGATTGGGTGGAACATTGGGGAAGAAACACTTTCTCTTGGGAATTTCCAGAAAGGGAATGAAGTATCCTTTGAAAATGATCCTTAGCAACCATTTGTCGCTTGTGATGGCCTCCCAGGCTTCTGGGTGCAAGAAGAATCACCCTGACTGCCTCCAAAGGAGGACAGTTGGGCAACTGTTCAGGATCACTGGAAGGGCTGGCCCTGAAAGGTTTCCCCTCAGCCACATGGGTGGCATCTTCTATTGTGATTATTTTATTCCATTGTGATTACATTATTTCTCCCTGAGTGACATGAAAAAAGACCCAGTTTCTTCCGAAACCACATTTTCTTACTACCACGCTAGTTCCTGGAGAAGGTCTTATGTGGGGTAGAGAAAAGTATTCTGATGGAAGATAAAAGGTCTATCTGGCCTTCTCACTCCGGGAGAGAGACTCACCCAACAGTTGGCCCAGATAAGGTGGAGTCTTCAAAGGGGATGTTAATAAAGTCTTGTTTGAAATTATCTGCAAAACCACACAGCTTCATCCAGGCATGACACCTCATAGCAATGCCCAAACTAGCAGCCCTTCAGGTATCTTCTACAGCATGGGAAATCAACCTCATGGACGCACTGGCTAGTGACTGAAGGATGGCCATTCTAGAGGAAAAGGCTCTCTGATCTTTAGCAGACATGGACTCTGGGGTCAAGCTAGAAAGTTCCTTTACTTAGTCCCTTTGTAGTCTCATAAAGTGAGATAAACAGTTTAACGCCCTCAAGGTGAACATGGAAGAGATGTAAACTCTTTTGCCAAGTCTGTCCAAAGCCTGAGATTCTCCATTTGGGGATGGACAGAGGAGCTCTCCTGGGCAAGCTCCTTCTTGGTGGCTGCCACAATGACCATGGCATCTACGGGAATACCCTTGGCCCGAAACAACCTATCCATGGAGGAGCTAAGAATCTTATATGCTAATTTGGGGGTAGACTCTACATCAAAGGTTCCTTCCAAGCCCTGAAAGACACCAGCTGAATCAGTGGGTCAGCCGGGGGGGAGGCACCCAGGCAGCAGATGGGCCGGACCCAAAAACCTCCCACAACACCGATTCCTCCGTGGAAGAGTTTTGCAATCTGTAACCACCCCACTGGTACAGGACTTCTAAAATCTCTCCAAAGGAGATGTTGTTGGGTGGGGGAACTTTGGGGACCTGTCTCCTTCCTCAACATCTGTGTCCATGGTGACAGATTCCCTAAGGCAATCAATTTGTCTCCTTTTACACAGCCTCTTCTGGTGACCTCCTTGGAGGGACACTCCAGGGACGTATCGGAAGATGCCTGGGGTTCCTCCATGGGAACAGTGTAGAGGATTTTGGGGAACAGCTGTCCACATGGCAGACTGGACACCTCGGGCACCAAACCAGAATGAGGAGGGGGAGGTACTGTGGCAGGAAGTGTTGAGCATCTCCCTGACCGGTAGAGAACCCTCTCCACCACTTCAAAAGCCAAATGGCTCCAAACCACCGAAAGCCGTCTCCATGGAGCTGAAGCCACAGAAGCCAACACCTCCCAGAAAGCTTGAGCTCCCTGCTCTGAAGGGGAGTAAGAGCTGAGCTGTTGAAAGCTGAAGCTCCAAGGGGGAGCAAAGGCTCTGAAAGTTTCAGAGTTGATGCCTTCCTTCTGGAACTGACCTCGATGCTATGGCTCCTAGATATACTTGGAACCGAAGCCAAAAGAGCCAAGCATGTCAGTGAAACAGTCGGAAGAGAAGAGGAAATCTCAATCAGCCCCAACACCTTGGCACTTGAGACCAATGGCATCGAAGACTACAAAACTGAAGGGTGGATCTGAGAAGGAGCCAAAGGTCAGAAAGGTAAAACCCTCATGGATCCAGATGTGGACAGAGTGGACATTAGCCCCATCTGAATATGGGCCTCGAGGAACTGTGGACAGAGTGGACATTAGCCCCATCTGAATATGGGCCTCGAGGAACTGTCTCATCAGTCTGCCTACATCCTTAGAGGATAGGCTCCGGGAAGACCTGGACGATGCTGATGATGGGGATTTCGAAGATCCCCTGGGGGAGTGAGATCAGGACCTATGAAGCTGCCCTGCCTGTGCTGAACTGGGTGCCAACACTGTTGGAGTTGGTGAAGGACCACTCAACCATGGGAGAACAGAGGGTGTCCAGGGCAGAGGGGAAGAAGTCGGAACTGAGTTCAGTGCCAAACACGTCTGTTCTGACAATTTTGGAGCCTTCTTAGAAGACTCAGAGGATGACCGAGTGACAGAGTGATGTCTGCCCTCACAGATCTCCTTGGGCCTTTTAGGGGTTTGAGCTCCTGAAGTAGAAGGCACCCCTGAGGTGGAGGAAGGAGAAAGCAACCCTTTAAGATCCAGGTTGCTCCTCCTGTCCACCAGAGCCTAGGGGTGAAAAGCCTGACAAATAGAGCAAAGGGTATCCAGATGGGAAGCAATAAACACATTGTCAATATAAGAGAGGAGCTCAATTCAGGAAGCTCATGCTGTGGAAAAACCAGACAGTCAGTTTACCGGATCAGAACTGAAACCTATAGGTTAATGAACTGAAGTGGACAACATCAGATCAATATTTACAACCAGATTAATTTCCAAGTTACTTTTCAGATAAATATTTACATTCAGATTATATTACACTCAGAGAATACAGTCCAGTATTTACAATAATTGTGCTAAGAGTAAACTGGAGTATTCATAAGGGTCTACAATCTTTGGTAGGGGAATTGGGAAATGTTAGTATCTGGGATGATTGTAATAGAGGAAAAAAATAGCCAGAAATTTTAAAATAAAACTTCTGAAACTGACATGTCTAATTTTCTGTGTGGTGAATCCATTTTAAAGGAGAATATTAGTTACATTTGACTAGTTTGACCACCGGGAGATTTTATTAGACCTTTACTGCCAAAGGAAAAAAACAGTACTGAAGTTCAGAGGCCAGTTGAGACAGAACAAAATTTTACATTTGGTAATTTAAGAACAAGTTTGCATTTAAATTGTCTTAAGACAGAGCATAGAATCCAGGGTTAACCATCCTTCCAAAGAAATTAAACACATACAATTCACGTTTTCTTTATGATCCTGAAGTGAAGCAAAATCAATTCATCTACTGTGAAGATCCATAACCCCTTTTCCCATTTTTACATATGGGATTGGGATGTTACTTTAACAGTGATAATCATCTAGAGCCAATTTAACATTAATTCACCCCATAACAGATAATGGACAATTCAGCTATGACCTTTTGTTGGATTGGCTAGATAATTTCAAATCATATATGCCACCATAAAAACTGATGGTCTCTATGAAAATCTGAGATAATTAACATGTTGTCAGTATAAATACAGACTTTCTGGGAAGATTTAGTAGATTTAATGGACTTTACTTTGTCATTACAAGATATTATACGTTAATAGATTAGTACTAGGCTAACCACCCTTGTGGGTTATTTTTAAGCATAACCAATTACCCCATGTGAGTATCAAACCCTGCATCTTGTATCTGTAAGGTAAATATCTTAACCATTATGCCAACCTCCCTCCTACATCATATTTTATAAAGGTTACATTGCCATAATGAATAAAGTGAGAGCAAGTGGAACACCATGTCTAACACTTGTGGGTTGAAGGTAACTTAAATTTCCCTGAAGTTGATATTGTGACATGCATCTGTACCTTTTAAGACATCTCTAAAAGAAATGACAAGCTCTTAATACATTTTTTTATTTTTTGGAGTATAGTAAAAACAATCTCCCTATGCATCAAGTTAAAAGTTTTGCATGAATTCATTATGAGAAACAATGGATCAAAGCTTTTTTGCTGTATAGTGTTGATTTTTATAAAAAAATGATCTGCGGTTTGTAATTAAGGTGGGATTTTTTTTTTTTACAAAAGATAAATCCAATTTAAAAGGAATCTAGGAGAATGGCCCGATGCAAAAACAATTACAAAATTAATAATAATTTTGCAATCTGCATTTTCACAGGTTCTGTTACTGAAAATTTGTCTATCAAAAGTTGCATAACCCATTTTTAAAAAGGCCTATTTTTTCCATGATGTATGTCAGGGAAAACAGCCTTTCCCCAATATCTCTGTTTTCCCCTCTTATTGTTGCTTGTAACAGTGCATGATCAGAAAGTGTTATTGGGCTTATATTACTGCTCATTAACCACTGGCTGTACTTCTTAGTAATATATCCTCTTGTCCAGTCTCAACCAATTGTTATTTTTACTTCACAGTGAGTGTACATTCCTATGTTTGTTACCACTTGATTTACATCCTGAAACCCTGCATTAGAAATGTTCCAGGTATCTGCCTTCTTTCAGCAGTTTTATTTTCTGTTGTCCTCCTGTTACATCTTTTATGTGTCCTGTTGCAATCCAGTCACCCATGATCACTGTTAGTCCTTATCTAAAAACTATTACCCCCCCCCCCAATTATTTGTTTTTATCCTTTTATCTCATGCTGTGTTGGCCTGGGAGGTAAATATATGGATACTATTGTGATTTTTACTCACTGCCTCACACCTTTTATCACTATGCATCTCTGCCCTTATGTTTATAGGAGGCTACTAGGCTAGCGGCTCTAGAGCCTTTACAAGCCTAGCCATGTCCTTTGTTTTTTCTTCTATTTTAATTCCTCCATTTCCTGGTATCAAAATCATCACTTCTTCCTCTCTCCTCTCAAACATGAAAAATATCCATCCCTTCAACTTATTCTACTGAAATCTTCATGCTCATTCTGTGTCAGATGTGTCTCCTGAGTAGAATAACCTGTGCTTTTGTTAGTTATAAATCCTTGGCAGGATGTACAACTTGTAAAGAATACTGCAAAAGTGATTTGGGAAGGACACATGCCATTTTCATGGAAGGCTTTGTGTTTTAAAGCTATATAAGTAAACTTACAAAAAGTGGGTGAAAGTGTCACCCAACTGTAAAACATTCAGCAGCCACAAAATTAGGACTCCAACTTGAGAATAACAAGTCGAGGTTATTTTTAAGTTTGATTTATGTTTCTTCTAGTACCATGTTATAAGTTTTATGCAATCTAGTACTTACATTATAGTCCCCCCCAAAAAGCACATATTCTGATAGTAAGGAATCTAATGCTTTCTGAAGTTCTGATATAAAATGTTTACATGCTATACAAAGAATATACATAGATGCTATCATTGATCTTTTCTTATTCTATTCAGTTTGCTTGAACAGAGTTTTACTTCAAAATCCCTTGATATGTTTTAAAGTTGCTGGCCCATCTATAAAAAATAAATATAGCAGCTCACTTACTATCATACAGATTACAAAAGATATGAGTAATACATTGTTTATTCTTGTTCATCCACTTTGTGTTTTCTTCCTGACTTACATAATGCCCCGGGATATAACTTATACTGGCCTTTTGTTATAGTAAACTGTGCAGAAAATGTGAAAAACAAAGTATACTAGTGAGTGGATTTTCAAAGTCCGACATATAAATATAAAGCATGAAATATCCCTTCCCCGCCAAAAAGATTATCTTCCCCAAATATCTGCAAAAGATAAAGGGGAAAATGTATTAACACTAAAAGCACACAAACTTTATGACTGGAGACTAGAAATTCTGTGATTGCATCATAGGCTTCTGAGTCCCTGCACAGATGCTGACAAGCACAGCTGACCATTTTATCTGTTTACTATAGTGTAATTAGCAAAGATTCGTGTTTGGTATTGAAGTAATTACCTCACTAAGCACCTAAACCAAATGACAAAATTCAAAGTTTCCTCACCACAAACATCTCAGGCCTTAGTAGTCTTAGATAATCTGACAGACTAAATTCTTTGTCCCACTCCTTGGTGTCATAGAGACTTCCAAGGGTTGATTTCTACTTAGCTGTCTATGCTATGAATGACCCAGGAGTCTTCGAACTCCTTCAGTTAAACAGACCCAGTTTTTAAACAGCCATTCAAGGCATCTAAACCTACACTATCAGATCAACAACACCAGATGGCATGACAGATATCTAATCCAACATATCCCCCATTTCTAAAACAGGTTGCCCTTACTTATCAAACAGAATACTTCCTATCAACCTATAAAACTAGTATGGTTGACTCAATGGGTCTCATTTGGCTGTAAGCTTTTATGAACCTATGAAGATTAAGCAAAGAAAAACACAAATTTACAATAAATATTTGCCTTATTGGCCCCCAAAAAACAAACTAATAAAAGGTCACACAATATAAAACAGCCCAATTAAAGCCTAAAGATGGTCTATGTAATAAGAAAGTATTATCTTCTTACTAATGACTAGAGTTTACTAACTTCTCTTCTCTTCAACAGATATGGCTACTAAACTCCACATAATAAATTAGGTTGATTAACATATACTTTCTAAAACAGAGAGCAGCCTGGAACTAGACCTTCAGTTTCAAGACAAACACAGTCAAATTAATTAGAACAAAAAATAATTTCTGTGTTTCAGTTAGTCACTGCAAAGACATATACAGTGGATACTTTATAAGTTGTCGTTCTTCTTTTGGCTTTTCCCGGTTAGGGTCGCCACAGCGGAACTCCGGTCTGCTAATGATTGGCAGTAGACTTTTACAGTGCCGAGGTGCCAGCCCGACACCCAACCTTCAATGAAGGCACATCCATTCACGCATGTCTTTCGAATGCCACTCGACCGCTAGGAGGACATGCAGACTCCACACAGAAGGCGCTCCAGCCGAGAATCGAATGGGAGAACCTCTTGCTGTGAAGCGACAATGCTACCGCTGCACCACCACGGCTTTATAAGTATGAACTGATAAAATACATTTCATCAGGAAATAAGGAAACATATCATAACCTACTACCAGCACATCTTTTACTTTAAAACACAGAACTAGTTAAAACTGTTCTTGACTAAATACACCATCTGGGAATAAAAATAGGAAAATCCAAAAAAGACTGTTATAATCTGGTCATGATTTCTTGAATGTACTGGAGAACAAAAGAAAATAGTCATCTTTGAGATAGTGCTCATGGAGGATTAGGTAAGTGGTCAATTCAGCTAAAACTTTAGTTAATCCAACAAAACAAAGTAGTTGTAGTAAAAGACAAGAGTTGCCAAATCAAGACAACCTATGAGACAGCTTTATGACTGTCAATTTTATTTTGAAAACAATTTTTACAAATATATGTGTCTAAGTTATGTCATAAAACAGGCCTACAAAATAAACCTTAAAGTGAAGCATCAAGTTATAGCCTGCAATGGATATGATATTTAAACACTTAATTTCTCAAAAAGTATGAAGAAAAGTTTGATAAAGGAAAACACAATTGCTTATAAACGCAAATGATTACATTTTGATACAAGAGCATAATAAATACCATTTACAAGTCAAACTACAAATAATTAAATTATTCTGCTTCACCCTTTCAACCACCAACTCAGCTGTAAGTAAAAATAAGGGTCTAAAGATAATGACTAGAACAATTACACATTTATAGAATAAATTGTGAAACTGACTCAGTGGGATGTTCCTCAGCTTCCATGTCAAAACTAGAAAATATATTTTTGTAAGATAAAACCCTAAATAAAGACAGATTTCATGTACAGTTGAATACAATTATAACTGAAATACAAAAATGTAGGTGGTTTCCTTCATAACAGTAAATGATAAGTTAACTTTAAACTGGACTTGGATATATCAGAGCTAAGAAAGAAATGAACCTGAGGCAAAAAAAAAAAAAAAAGTGTTCAGGGGTTGGGGTGTCATGTCAACAGTCACCATCTCTCTTTGTTCAGTCACTCTCTTACATTTTTGACATTTAAGGCCAGCTACTGCAGGCCTTCCTCATGCAATCCATCCATCCTCTTGGCTAGACAACCTCGTCTCCTCTCCTCTTCTTCTTGTCTTTCACAAATTTGCTTCATCAAATTTATTTAACATTTAACATTTCTTTACCGGGAAAGTCCAACTAGGAACAAAACCAATTTTCAGCGGAGGCACAGGGAGAAATTCTCCACACGCATGTCTTTGAAATGTGAGAGGAAACTGGGGCACCCAGAGAAAACCCACGTAAATGCAGGAGGATATGCTGACTCCACACAGAAGGCACTCCAGCCGAGAATCGAATCGGAGAACCTCTTGGTGTGAGGTGACAATGCTAATGCTGCACCACTGCGCCATCCGTTATTGTTTGCTTTCCTCCACATGTGACCAGACTACAGTAAACTGTTTAACTTGACCTTCTCTGCAAATGAGGCTACTCTGGCTTCCACTCTGATCTCCTCGCTGCTTTGGCTGCATCACAGTGTGCATCCTACTATCCTTCTCATGCACTGCCTTTCCATCATCTCAAGCTTCCTCAGCTACTCTGTCTTCACTGTTCATGTTCCTCTGCCATACAGGAGCTCTGGTCTCATCTTGTTTTGTACACCCCACCTCACTTTTCATTTTTTTTTAGAATTCCTATGCCCACACACTGTGACAGCTAGCTGTAGCATCTCTGATTCTAGTTTTGACCTACTCATCCAGACTTCCCTTCTGCTCAAGCACAATACCCAAACACTTTAAGGTGTAAATCAGTTCCACCTTTTTCCCCTTCTATCTCAATTTTCAGCTTTTTATACCCCCACACACACACACACACACTGCATGACAACTGCCTTGTTTGTACTCAGTTCTATCCCACGTGCTTTCAGTTTTACATTTCATTCACTTATCATTTACTAAAATTCTTGTTCAGGTTCTACTTGTAGTGTCACATCCTCTGCATGCAGCAGGTTTGTTCATCTGCTTCCTCTGAAGTGAATGCTAATGTAGTCTATCACCAATATGTAGTCTATCACCAATAAGAACAGGAGTGAACTCAGAACTGAACCCTAATGCACCCCCACTCTCAGTGGAAGCTACTCTGAGAATCCAAACACTGTTCAAGCTTGTGTCATTGTATCCTTGTACGCATCCTGCATTATTCTGCCCAGTGTTTCCAGAACTTCAAACCGTCACAGGACTGCCCAAACCAACATTCTTGTGGCCTTGTTGTATGCTTTCTCTAAGTTAAGAAATGCCCACTTGGGCTCTTTTCTGATTTCGAGTTTTTTTGCCACAATCTCTCTACTACATCCTGATCTGAGTCTTGGAGTTATTCACCTCCCATCTTACTTTCTACTACTCTGTATATTCATCTATGAATGACTCTCTCCAGCACTCTCAATTTTCACACAGTGTGATGGAAGATTTATATTTCTGTCCTGCCTGCAGTCATGAACATCCTCTTCGTTCTTCGACACTGGCATCAGAGTACTTATTTTGCAGTCATTGGCTGTGTGCCTCTCTCGCTCTCACTGTCTCCATACCACGATGAGTACCTTCAGAAAGCACTTCTCCCCAGTGCACCAACACTTATGTATTTTATTAAATGATAATCCGAAATGCTAAACTACAAGAATAAATACAAATGTGCAATATGCAAAGGAACTGAACAAACTGCAACACTGCCTATGTATTAGTGAATCACAGAAATACGTATATAAGAATAATACACATTCAGAATATCACATAATATGCATTAAGGATCACATATCCACTAGAATAAAACTGAGGATCAGTTAGCATAATGGTTAAGATCTTTACCTCCTATGCACATGGTACAAGATTCGCTTCTGAACACTGACCAATTGCCTGTATGGAGTTTACATGTTCTTGTGTGTCTGTGGGTTTCCTCCCACCTCCCAAAAACATGCCAAGTGTTTCCCACTTCAACAACACCCAATAATGGAAGCGTGGGCAGCATCACAGTCCCAAGATGGTGCCTAAAATGGGGAAGAGTTTTGGAAATTAATTGTGGTGCACAACATCCTCAAGATGGGAGAACATGGATCAAGACTATGCACCATGTCAGGGCTAGACACTAGATAGTGTAACAATGGTCGCTAGGTGATTTGGTCTTGTTGGGTAATTACCAGTGACAGTTTGAGGACCCAGCCTACTCTGACATGCTAGGAACCCATGCTAATGGAAATACTGGCATATGTGTCCCTCTGGCCAGTGTGTGTCAGCCATAAAGCCTAGTAGCCTTGGGTCAATGAGCTACTGGCTGGCTGGTGTTACCTGGGATAGCTCTGCTGAGAAAAAAATAGACATAAAATTAATCAACCTAAAACATGAACTAAGAATTGCTACAACTAAATGTGGGTTCATTGACAGGATGTGGCTTGGAAGTGGATGACAAGATGGTAAGGAGAAGGCTTGACATCTTATGTATGCAGGAGACAAGGTGGAAGGGCACTGCAGCAAAGTCACTTAGCTTGGGATCCACAGCCTACTACTGAGGAGGAGGACAGACTAGAAATGGGGTGGGAAATGTGGTGAAGGAAAGGCTTCTGAAGACAGTGTCATCAGAATAAGTGACATACTCATGGCAATAAGACTCCACTGTAAGGACAGGGCACTATTCATAATCTCAGCATATGTCCCATTGCAGGGTTGCAATAGTGAGGAAAAGAGTGCATTCAGACAGTAGTTGCTGGACCTACTAGACAGAGCAGAACAGCATGAATTGGTACTGATAACGGATAACCTGAATGCACAGACATAACAGGATATGAGGACTGCCTGGTTCCACATGTCTGTACAACAGGAATAAAGAAGAGGCCATTCTAGACTTCTGTCTGGAAAATGGCTCGACGGTGGCCAGCACGTGGTTCAGCAAGATAGAGGGTCACAAGAGCACGTGCAAGAGGGGCCAACATGTCACTCAGACTTCGTACTAGATAAGAAAGGTCACTAGGGTAGAATCAGTGACTGCAAAGTCATCCTCAGTGAAGCAGTCTGTCCCACAGCATTAACCACTACCACAATCAGCTGCAATCTTCAGAGAAGGCTCTAAGGCCAATAGAGGCAGGTCTGAAGACCTGGAAGTTGAATGGAGAGACAGCACAGGAGTTCAAGGAATTACTCAGGGCTCTAGCACCTCAGGAAGAGGAGAAAACAAGTTGAGTTGAAGAAACAGCTCCTCAAAACAGGATACATGAACACTATAGAACAGATATATGGCCGAGCTAGATATGGAAGCAAGGTACATAAGGAAAGCTGGTGGTGGTGGTGGAATGTAGAAGTCCAGGAAATTATCAAAAGAAAGAAGATGCGCAGGAAAAAGTGGGAGGTAGAAAAGATGGACCAGGCTATGAAGGAATACTGGTTGGCTAACAGAAGAGTTGTAATAGCAAAGAACAAGGTATCAGAGACACCCTATCAACTTCTGGAAAGTGACTCAGTTGATGGAACAAAGAAACTATATGATACATATTAATACAGAAGACAGTCATACACTCTTCATAACGGGTGCCAAAAACAACCTGCTCACCAGCTCCTCAGGGTACTCACAGCATTGAGCAGAGATAGGTGTATTCCAGATGACTGGAGAATAAGTATACTAGTGCCAGTGTACAAGAACAAGGGTGACATTCACAACAGTGGACAGTACAGTGATAACAAACTCCTGTCACACTGCAAGAAAGTCCTGGACAGAGTTATTGATAAACCAACATGAAGAGTAGTAGAAAGTAAAATGGGAGATGAGTAGTTCAGATACAGAGGCAGCAAAAGAGTCCTTGCATGTATGGCAACTGCACAGCCCCAAAAAACAATAATCCAATACTGAAGAGAGGAGCCAGCAAGCTATGGCAAACTGTTTAATAGCTAAAATATCATGTCAAACATAGAAATAGAGACAAAAAAACAGACCATTTTCGGCTATGTCAACATAGCCTTCATCAGTGTTATACAAATCATAGCTCCAATTGCTCCATTTTATAGTAGACATGTAAATAATCTGGAAATTCATTGGTCATTCACAGATGCTCATTAAGGCCTGGTGGGAATAACCCACCTAATTTGATAATCCATTTCTTTTCTTTAGTATTTAACATAATATGCCATCTGGCTTTATTCATCCTGTAGCCCATCATTTTGTCAATCACAGTAAATCTGAAAGAAGCCTTCTTGTGTATCATTGTATGATTGTAAAGAGCATTGCTGGTCTTTTTAGTTATGATATCACTGAGGTGTTCTGATATGCGTAGCCTTAAAAGTTTAGATGTTTGGCCTATGTAAAAAACAGAACAGGTACATGTTGTGAGGTAGATGACTCAGTCTGTGCCACAATTTGCAAAGAACCCAATGTCGTATACATTCCCAGTATTGTTACTGGTGAATTTTTTAGATTTGGTGACACTCCAGCAATGGGTACAGTGACCACAAGGGACACAGCCCACAAGTAAATCACCAGTCAGGGTGTTTTGAGTGGAATCAGATTTGGTCCTGCAACTGTGTTTGTAATGATTAAGCTGTGAGCCTAAATTTCTTCCTCTCCGAAATGAGAAGAAACAACTGTCTCGTAAAAATGTTGAGAGATTAGCATACGCTAGAATTATGTTCCAGTGCCTTTGGACACTATTGAATAGCAGGTCAGTGTTTCTCCCATGTAGTTACTAAACGAATCAATGACTGATTCCCTGGTTTCTTCTCTTTGTACCTCAAAAGGTCCTTCCTGATGACTGTAGATACCCAATTGCTAGCACTAAGAATTTTACCCATTTTGTAACCCCTGTCTCTGATTCTTGTAGTTAGATCGTCCTTAAACTGTTCATAAGTATTCAGATGTAAACATATACATTTCATCCTTAGGAATTGGGAATTCGGAATGCTCCTGCAAATATGTGGTGGGTGAAAACTGGAGGCATGAAGAAGAGAGTTATATTGTGGATATTGTTGAAAGAACTCTGTTTCTAAAGAGTGGTCAGCGTTCCTAATGACCAGGACATCCAAATAGGTGATTTGTTGGGAACTGTAATTGACTGTGAATTGAATGCCCCATTTATTATCATTAAGGTACCCCACAAACTCCATTAGATATTCCTCATCAGATCTCCATACCATCCAGCAGTCGTCAAGAGACCATCTCCAAATATCAATTTCATCTTGATAGATGTTATGTGTGTTATTGTAAATCAAGAACTCCTCCACATATGCCATAAACAGGTCAGTACCTTAATGATAATAAATGGAGCATCCAATTCACAGCCAATTACAGTTCACAACAAATCACCTATTTGGATGTCCTGGTCATTAGGAACCCTGACCACACTTTAGAAACAGAGGTCTATCGAAAATATCCCCAATATAACTCTTTTCCCCATGGCTCCTGTTTTCACCCACCACATATTTGCAGGAACATTCCGAATTCCCAATTCCTAAGGATAAAACGTATATGCTCACATCCGAATACCTATGAACACTTTAGGGACAATCTAACTACAAGATTCAGAGACATGGGTTACAAAATGGGTAATATCCTTACTGCTAGCAATTGGATATCTACAGTCAACAGGAAGGACCTTTTGAGGTACAAAGAGAAGAAACCAGGGAATCAATCAATGATTTGTTTAGTAACTACATATGGGAGAAACACTGACATGCTATTAAATAGTGTCCAAAGGCACTGGAATATACATCTAGCGGATGCTAATCTCTCAACATTTTTACAAGACAGATGTTTCTTCTCATTTCAGAGAGGTAGAAATTTAGGCTCACAGCTTAGTCATTATAAACACAGTTGTAGGATCAAATCTGATTCCACTCAAAAAACCCTGACTGGTGATTTACTTCTGGGCTGCGTCCCTTGTGGTCACTGTACCCATTGCAGGAGTGTCACCAAAGCTAAAGATTTCACCAGTAACAATACTGGGAATGTATATGACATTGGGTTCTTTGCAAATTGTGGCACAGACTGGGTCATCTACCTCGCAACTTGTACCTGTTCTACTTTTTATGCAGGCCAAACTTCTAGACCTTTAAGGCTACGCATATCAGAACATCTCAGTGATATCAGAACTAAAAAGACCAGCAATGCTCTTTACAAACATACAATGATACACAAAAATGCTTCTTTCAGATTTACTGTGATTGACAAAATTATGGACAACAGGATGAATAAAGCCGGGTGGCATACTAAGTTAAATACTAAAGAAAAGAAATGGATCATCAAATTAGGTGGGTTATTCCTACCAGGTCTTAATGAGCATCTGTGAATGACCAATGAATTTCCAGATTATTAACATGTCTACTATAAAATGGACCAATTGGAGTTATGACTTGTATAACACTGATGAAGGCTATGTTGACCTTATAGCCGAAACCGGTCTGTTTTTTTGTCTCTATTTCTATGTTTGACATGATATTTTAGCTATTAAACAGTTTGCTGGCTCCTCCCTTCAGTATTAGTTGAGATCCAGATCAGGATGCAGCACAACTGGCCTAATGGCAGTGGGTTGCTGGCTTCCTATGGCTTTGTAACTGATGGGTGCAGAGAATTATTACCAGAGGATATACCATACCCTTTTTCCTCCTGCCCCCAAGTGTCATTTGTTACATTTAGTCAAGCTATTTGGTGCAGGGAAAGTTGACCCCTGACTGCCTCCAGAGGAAGACAATCAGGCCTTCTTTCAGGAGCACTGGTAGGGCCTGCCAAAGAAGGTATCTCTGGACTCTGTATTCTGTGGGTCTCCTGCCACGAGGGAGTCTTCTGCCATTATCATTTCCCCCTCTGCCTCTGGGAGAACTAGTTCCATGTGTGTCTTGGAATGGACCTTGAGATTTCTTGAACCACATTTTGCAACTTCCCTGTTGATTCCTTGAAAAGGCTCATTCAGGGTTTCAAAAACTTACTCCAACAGCAGACAAGTTCTTTCCATCTTTTTCACATGTGGAAAGTGTTTCTTTCACCATGGGTCTGAAAAGTGAAGATCTGGCAAATGGAACGCTGACAAAAGAAGACTTAAAGGGCTCTGCAAAATCATACAGGCACATCTGGGTATGCCTCCTAATGGAAATGCCTAAACCCCGCTGCCCATGAGGTGCCTTCTGTTGTGTTGGAGATGAGTCTCATGGAGGAGTTCACAACTGATTGTAAGGTAGTCAACTGAGGAGCCACAGATGCTTACCCCGATCAGTAGTGGTCTTTGCTAATGAGTTGGAAAGTTTGTGGAGTAACTCCCTTTGCAATCGTGCAAAGTGGGCTAGATAATTCAGCAATCATATGGCAAAAATTGCTGAAGCATACACTCACTTCCCAATCCTGTCCATGGCCCTAGACTCCCTGTTAGGGGGATGGGTAGATGAACTCTCTTCGGTGAATTCCTTTCTGATGGCTGCCACCACAACCATGGCATCAAATGGCGCATGCTTACTCCAATACTGCCTTTCTATTGGAGGTGCCATCATTTTATCTGGTCTCTTCGGGATGGGTTCTGTCCAGTCAGGTTCCTTCCAAGCCTTTTGACAAATTAGATCTACCAACTTGTTGGCAGGCGGGGCTACCCAGGAAGTAGATGGGCCATTCCTGAAAGCTTCCAAGTAAACCAACTCTTCAGGAGATGGGTTTTGGACAGACCAGCCACCCTTCTGTTTTAGGAGTTCAAGCATGTCTCTGAAGGAGATGTCATCGGGTGGTGACCTGAGACATCCCTCTCCCTCATCAAAGTCGGTATCTGTGGTCAGAGACTCTTGGGGTGAGCCCAGGTGTTTCTTTTACACTGTCTTTTCCTAGGGGTTTCCTAGGTGAATGGTCTGGGGAAGTATCGGAAGAGGCAAGAATTCCAGACTGGGCAGCCTGGAGGCTTTGGACTGGCTGTCTCATTGGCGTGGAGTGATGAGGATCACATGACAATTTCAGATGGGTGGTCAAGGGTGGAGCCGAGGGGAAGGACTCACCTGATCTGAAGGCAAAGAAAAGACCCTTTTCACTACCTGAAAGGCTGACCACCCTGGGGAGGAGGAGACCAATGGAGCAGAGCTAGGGAGTTCTTGGTCCACCAGCACCCCCTTCCCAGCAGGCTGTCTGCCTGAAGAGGAAGCCAGAGCCAAACTATTAAATGCCAAAACTCCAACAGGGACGGAAGGCTCCAAGAGCTTCAGAGTCGACTGAACCTCTTCAGATCTGACGTGGAAGCCTTGGCTCCAAAAGCTGTCCAGATCCAAAAAGGTCAAAGCCGACAAACTCTAAGTCGTTGTCGGATCCGACACAGGTGGGCTCAGAGCACTAACTTTGATCCCATATGTCGAGTCAGAGTAGGAGAAGTGGAAGCTGGTGGAAGTCCCTGATCCAATGGGATAGGAACTATTAGCATACCCCTCTGAAGTTGTTCTGTGACAAGTTACCTTACCATCCTAGCCACATCTGCCTCAGTCAAACTTTTGGAAGAGTGGGAAGACACAACAGATGATGGTGTAGAGCACCTCTCCAGAAAGGAAGAGGGTACACTAGATGGTACCAGATCCAGTGACAGTGAGTAGACCATCAGAGGAAGAGTTGTTGGATCCAAAGACTTTGAAAAATGAACTCAAGAGCAGTCAACAGCCACGTTTGGACACAAAGAGTGGCAAACAAGATCTGAGGGGAATGGTGACCAGAGCATCACGAGTAGGGAGGCACTCAAGAGTTTGTATGCTTTCATGACCTGAAATAGCAGCTGAGTCAGATCAGAGTCCCATATATTGAGGATGAATGAAATTGACATCAGAACCACTTTTAAGTCAGAAAAAGTTTATAAATTATTTTGCTCAGATATCACTTTGTTTACGGCTGTATGTCTACTAATTCTGTATAACACATCTATACTGGGCTACAAAAAAATAGTGGGTTATGAGGATGGTGAACAGAAGAATCTAAGAAGATATGACAAATAAGAAGTTGAAGAGCAGCAGACAATGGATGAGCTTGGTTATATTCTCCAAGTAGTGCAATTACTCACAGATTGTAGGTTCTATATCTCAGTTCAAAATAAAGACACTTGTTACTCAAATGTTTGCTACCATCTTGTGATGACTAATTTTAATATGCAGGCAAGACTCTATGAACCCTAGTGAGTCTATGCATTCTTCATCCAGATTAGTTTTCTAATAAAATCAATGTAACTGGTTCAGCATTCACTTTTTATTTGCTTTTGGATACTACTGTTTGCAAAGAATTAACCTTTCTTTGATGACTACCTCCTCAATTTATGAAGCAAAATTTGGGACTGTTCAGGACAATACGACATTGGACTTTTTTTGGACTGTGTCTGTTTTCTTCTAGACTCGATATCATATTAAAGTTGGTCTCTACATTTTTCATAGTCACCAATCAGAGCTGAGGTCAATGCAAAGTAATTTGCTGGCAGAGTTAGTGGTAATAACCTTAAATGCTTTACTTTGTGCAACTGCTGCTGAAGAATCTAGCCCCACATCTAGCATAAATACAGGACAGGAATTTGCAATTCTTTTTTTTTTCTGAAGTTGTAATAGCAAATAATCATCTATGTCTCGGTACCGGTTTACTATAAAATTACTGAAGAGTATTTGACTAAAAGTCACAATGTTGCATAAATTTGAATGAAAAGTACATGACCTAAAACCCATTTGACTGAAAATCATTTCACTGAATCACAATTCAAAGAATCCCCACACACACACACACACACACACCCTTAATTAAATATATTTACTCATGGGGAAAAGAAAAAAAACAGTGAATCAGTGTTGGTGCATAAAAAAACCCAGAACTTAACATCATACAATCACTTAAAAATATTCATTCAGTGAGGTAGCAATGGTTTACTGTAATATGATAGAACTGATTTGACTGAATGACTAAAAACACACAACTGAAAACCTATTTGAATGAATCTCATATGATGGTGTGATTTATAAGCGTA
Organism: Protopterus annectens; assembly: GCF_019279795.1. NCBI lineage: Eukaryota > Metazoa > Chordata > Ceratodontiformes > Protopteridae > Protopterus > Protopterus annectens. The sequence goes on along the minus strand of NC_056729.1, from coordinate 1,488,570,198 downwards.
CAATTTGTTATTGGACGTGAACCTAGAAGATTATGTGTGGAGCTGCAGTGCTCCCTGTCATGCCCCCCTCCCAATTTATAGTTTGTTTTTATGCACCAGCACTGATTCACTGTTTTTTTTTTCTTTTCTACATAAGTAAATATATTTAATTAAGGGTGTGGGTTCTTTGAAATGTGATTCAGTGAGTAACAGTTAGTTATAAGAATGAAAGGAAAGCAATTAAATTTGTGGAATCTGTAGTAAATAAAATCACTTTACTATAGTATGTAAAATGACAAAAATGCATATAAAACTGAAATCAATGCATGCAGTGGAACATAGTTAATAAACTGAGTTATTTGTGAGCACCATGAAACTGTTTATGCTCTGCAAGGCTGTGACGCTGAAGAGTTAGAAATAAAGAGGATCAGTCAGAAATCTAGACAGGTAAACTCAAAATCAATAACCAATTTGTGCTGTTTAAACTAGAAACAGGTTTAAAGTGTAGTATACTATCTAAATGTTCACAACACTAAATCTGAAAGTGAATGAATTGTATCGGTTTGTGTGCAAGCTGATTGCCTGTTCAGGCCATCATAACAAACCACTGAGACATAAATTGCTTACTTGTGAATGTAAGAATAACAAATGTATGATTATGTTTGAGACAGCTGGAAAAAAACATGAGCATAGCAGCCTGGTATGGTGAAAAGATCTTATAATGTGCGTAAACAGAGTGATGATTTGCTTTCTAAGCTTGATGATTTATCTAGCAGTCAAAGCTGCTTGTCAAGAGTTCATCATATATCATGACTGTTAACTGTTGTGCATGAGTACAGAAAGTTTTCACACCCATGAGGAGTATAAAAGAAAAGCTGAGCAAATGGACGTAATGCAAGACAAATTCATCCTCCTGACTGAATACACAGCACGATGCTGTTGTGAAGCCTGACAAATATTTTGTATGAATAAACCATCACAACATTAATAATGTTGCAAACTGAGAATGTTTTCCATTTCTTACAATTGAGAGAAATAGTTATGGGTATGCCACATGCAAAGCTACTGTCTGATCTTGATATTAAGAAGGGGTTTTAGCAAATTAAGCTTCAAGAATATAGTTCAAAGCCCTGTACATCCAATTCACCTCTAAAGTCATAAAGATTCCTTAGACTTCCATTCTGGAATACTGTCAATGCTTGAAATGTTTCGAAGAGTTGCTGCACACATCAACAAGGAGTGTGAGTGCAATGTTAATACAACTAATGGCATTCTAGTAGAAAGTGTAACCAAACAAGACCATAGCAAAATGTTGATTCACTTAATGAATAGACTGACCCAGATCAACTTCAAGCCAGATAAAACTAAATGTAAAATTATAGTTAGCATGTATGATTCATTTTCTCACTTCAGAGGGCTTGAACTGAAATGATGAAAAAGCCAGAGCTTTAGTTCAAGTACCTCACTCCGGAGATAAACAAGTGCTTGTATGGTTTTAAGTAAGAGACAGTAGCTCGTCATACATATTCTAAATAAACGAGTTAGCCATTAAGGAAAATCATTTTAACAAGACATATAATGGTACTAGAGGTAAGGAAGAAAATGCTTAAGAAGTTAATGACACAAGTGTCTGCTCAAGATATTCTGAGATGAAAAAGCCAGTCATATCCAGCTGCTGGTCAGGTAGATAATGGACTGGGAACCAAATAAATCCAGCCATATTACAAGCAGATGCAAGCCAAAATGGGACTGGCACACTGGCACTGTGAGAAGGTAAACCAGCTGCCTAACAATCAAGAGCATTTTCTATTAGTTATAAAAGATGCAATCAAAAAGAAAAAAATATGCATTACTCACAGTAAAACATTATGACATTTCATAACAAATTCATGAGACTAAATAGTGAAAGCTGTCTACAAGCCAGTGCATTTCATAAAAAAGTTATGGGGGAAAAGCATGAGTGAAAACTGACCTCAGGTCATTGCACAGTACATTCATGCTGCAGTATGATGCATGTACCAGTTTGTAAGGAGGAGACTGTGAGATTATGCATTCGGCTGTTTCACAAATTGACAGCAATGCAAGAGAGGTTCAACAGAAATCTTCCTTCAGCCAACAGTAACTGTTGCCTTTTCCCACTGTTGTGTGACCTTGGAGTTTATATATATATATATATATATATATATATATATATATAGATAGATAGATAAAGATTAGGGTGTGTGAGAGTCTCCTCTCCACAGATGGGAAGTATAAGGGTGCTTGCTGCTGCTTGCTACCCTGCAAAAAAAGCTTCAGTGAATATTTTTTGCACTGTTGTCCATCAGGGAAATGCCATGAGACAACTTATCCTGAATCTGTAAAGAGTACTGTTACAATTACAGAAATATGACTTAATGGCAAAATATAAGATAAAAAGTGATGTGCATCATGTATGCAGCAGTTTTGATGAGTCACTCAAGCTTGCTAAACATTTGCTTGGAAATAAACTTAAAGCTAACTACATGACACCATAGTGATCCAAGATTGAAAAGAAGGTAACAGTTTCAGAAATGTAGTGGAAATGAACCAATGAGGCATATGCCCTAAGAAGCTGTTATTAAAGGATGGCCAGAACAGAAGAGTATCAAGAACATGAAAATAAATTAACTGTATACAAGACTTACCGTTCAAGCCAAATAAGCTGAACTACTACATCAGTTAAGGATAGAAATGTAAGATAGAAAATAAGGCACTGTACAGTGAAAAAAAACAACTTGTGATGTCTTATTTTGGCCAATAGTGTCTGCACCAATAACGCAGTCAGTTCAAACCACTGCCACGCATAATTCTTATCAGTAATTTATGAGAAGCTTTGCTATCTTACAGCAGTTCAAACAGACCAAGGAAAGGAAACGAGAGAAAGGATTTGTCCCAGTGTCACGGAAATGTGCATCTCATCTGTGCTGACAAGTTATTTGAAGTTTCATGGGATTGTGAAGTTAACATGTAATACAAGTAGTAGTATGATCTAAGAAGTGAAAAATATCTTCTCAAAGCATACTATGCCAGATGAGACTGCGCCAGATAATGGTCCACAGTATGCTAAACATGTAGTTCAAGAGGTCTGGAGAAGAACTGGGATTTCAGTTTGTCATTTCCCACCTCAACTGTATGTATTCTAATGGTCATGATGTGAAGGAATACAGACTGTAAAAGAATTTGGTTGGGAAAAGTCACAGCATTAATGGTAACTGTTATGTACACTGTCATTCTGCATTACTGGGATGTGGAAATAATCCATATCAAGGTGTCACTGTACTATACTGATACTATACTTATACACTGTATACTAACAAGGAGAATATATACATCCAGTTCTTTTTTGAGTTCTGAAAACTGGAGCCATGGTCAAAAAACACTGAAACAGAATCACCCATGGCAGAAACTCTACTATGCTTAACATGGCACACCAGGAATGAGTTAAGGTGAGAATTCAGCAAACTTTAGTTAAAAACAAAGGTTATTGTTTTGAAAAAAAAATGTGAGCAGATAAGATCATTTGCTGCTTATACCACATATGGCAGATGAATACAACAAAATAAAAAAAAAAACAAGTGACTGTTAAATTTCACTCTCTCAATGTCACTGCACAAGTCAATGAGGTTTTGCTTCAGATGCCTCTAGGGGTGCTTAATTAACAAATAAAGAAAGTTCATAAGAGAATCCAAACAGGTGTCCCAAGACCTTTTCTGAAGTGTCATTTAAGGAGATTCACAAATACGTCAAAAGAAACTATTATGGTGGGAGGTTGGCATAATGGTTAAGGTGTTTACCTTACATACAGAAGGTGCAGGGTTCGATTCTCACAGGGGGTAATTGGCTAGGTTTAAAATGGCCCATAAAGGCAGTTTAGTACTGACCTATGAACCTATGAACCTATTAGACCACTGCAGTTTAAATCTGGAAGAGATCTACTATGAGTCCCTGAGTTTCAGATGATAGAACCTTCAACACTTTGAAAAAGTAACAAATGATATTGCACCTCCCACTCATACCACTTTACTTAAATCGCCATGATTTTCTTCCTTCTATTACACAACCTATGTACTGGTGTTGTAACTCCACCGAGTTGGTTTTTTTTTAGTTAGTTCTGTACTTTTTCCTGGTGGATACATCTGCCTCTATGCAAATATTAACATGCTTGTACAGGGTTTCTGTGAACAGTTCTGCTTGGACAGCAGTGTTCTCAGGGTTAATGGTGACCTGAAATTTGCCAGGTTATCACTTAACACTAGAAAGCTAGCCTTAGAGTAGTTCCTGAATATTCAAGGATTAGCTGGTGTTCCAAGTTTTATTTTTACTTCAAAGGAGACCATTTTGTGCTCCGACCCTAGAAGAGAAGACATTACACTAGGGTGGTGTGCAGCACTGTCCCATATTAGTGAGGACCAGATCCAGTATTGTTGCACCCCCTTGTTGGTATATTGACAATGTGGTCCAGGGAATTTATGTTTACAAAATCCAGGAATCTCTGTGCCTGTATGTTTGGTGTTGTAGATGATTCCCAATTAATAATGGGGTAATTACAGTCACCTATGAATATGGTATTGGGTTGGATGGTGAGTGATTCCAGTAAGTTTAAATACATGGTATGGGTTTCCTGGGTCATACACATGGGACCTATAGCTTGCAAGGAAGTGGTATTGGATGTTGCATGTGGTGATTTGAATGTGGAGAAGCTCAAGTGCACTGTCCTGTTTCACCAGCCTTGAGGTATATTTATTTCTGATAAATTGAGACACCTCCACCTTTAGTCCCTGTCTGTGTAGTAGCTAGTCTACATTACTCCACACCTTAAGTATGCTCCCATGCCACACAATCCGCAACATACCCAAATCACAATTTATGCGTATCAAACGCATTAGCTCAACACAACAAGATTACGAACAAGCCAGTTTAGATCTGTTCAATAGATTTGTTGATAGAGGTTATAAACAACAGGATATTGTCAGGGCATGTGAATGGTCTACCAAGGCAGATCGGAACACACTATTACAATACAGAACACGGGATACCAATCAATCAAAATCAACCATCAGGTTTGTTACCACTTATGGAAGAAATCATAATGCTATTAGAAGTATAATCAACATACATTGGAACATTCTTTTGGCAAATGATCAGCACAGACAACTTTTGGGTCCACAGTGTCATTTTACCTACAGACGTGGCAAAACAATGGGTTCCTTGTTCTCTCACTTCAAGAACAAGGAAAGTGGGGGAGCTATATACAAACAAACGACTATGTCTGGAGATGAATTATTGGGCACCTTCCCCTGTTGTCACTGTGGCTCTTGCCAACAGGTTAGTAAACTTAAACAATTCACCAGTGCGAATACTAGCAGAGTGCTTGAATCCAAAATTTTTGGCAACTATAGTAGCAGCTGGGTGGTCTATTTGGCTACTTGCCAATGTTCAGCTTTTTATGTTGGACAAACCTCCCGGTCTTTAAGAATTCGTATGAATGAACACAAGAGTGACATTAAAAACAAAAAATAAACCAATGCCCTTTACAGACATACTCTGAAACATCAGAATGCGCAGTTCAGATTCATGATTATAGACAAAATCATTGGAGACAGAGGCAACTCACAAGGATGGCGCAGTATTCTCAACCATAAGGAGAAATATTGGATTATCACCCTGGGGGCATTATTTCCCCCAGGCTTGAATGACCCTTTGTAAATGTTTGTCAGTTTATGGGATTCTGTGACGTGCCTTATTTATATTATTTATATTATTTATACGAGTATGTCTAGTATCACTATATGTGTGGATTATGATTTTATAATACAATATTATGCATATTTACACCATAATACTATTTTTATTCAATATATGCATTGATTCAATATAAGTATTGATTAATTGTCTTTTGCCATGACATTTTTGTATTTCTATTTTGGTTTCTAATTTTTGTTATCTATCTGTGCATCATTGTTTGTTGTTGGAACTCTTACACATGCATGTATACATTTTTTTGTTTATATTCAGGGATATAATATTACCTGTCATCGTTTGGATCTTGTAACTTATGGTTATAACTATATTGATTATAATAGATTTGGTCTCTACCCATATCTATTTTCTAGTACCGTTGGTATTCATTTTGTTAAATCTCAGTTATTATGGATGCTCACATCTCATTTTTTTCATTCTCATTCTGATTTTCCTTCTTATTAATAACAAAATATGTATTTTGATATTCATATACATTTTGTATATACAATTATCATGATATATTATCAGGAATTGTCTCCATGCCCTTATTTTTATTTTTGCTTTTCTTATTTAATTTTTATCATTTATTTTTTGATTATCTCCTTGTATTTGTAATGATGACTAGGAGCGGGAACATACTATGTTTCCCATTGGTTGGGGGTGTATATAAATATTTATGTAATTCACGCTATGTAAGATAGACATTTTCACTGATGAAGGCATATCAGCCGAAACCGGTTTGAAATAAAAAGCTATGTACTCTATTTAGCTTTCTTTTGGAGTGTTTTATTACCAGTGCTTCGGTTCACATCATGCTGGCCAATTGTTGTTAATTTGGTATGTTCGGGCCGTGCATACCCTACGTGCATTGCATTGTGTTTTGTTCCTAAATGTGTGGAAGCCATTACAAACTTGCACTGCGGTGTGCTCTCTACGGCTTTAAACCATGTCTCAGTGACTGCACAGATGTCAGCAGAGTCTTTTGTTTAGAATCCTAGCATTGAGCAGTAATACATTTAGATTTTCTTTCTTTTGATTTGCTATGTCAGAAGTACTTTCAGTTTGGTAATGTCTAAAAAAGGCACTAATGGGGAGGACAATATTTTAGCTAATGCTCCAAAGCCTAGAGGGAAGAGGTGTAGACCATCCCAGGAAAAGCAGTGTGGTGTGTTGACCATCTCCTTCCATGAAGACAAATATTGCACCCCCTTAAAATGACACCAGTAACTAAGCCAATTATTAAAGTCAGACATCTGTTGTTCACATTGTGGCATCACCTTTGGAGAAGGTAAAATGCTGCTCAATACTAGACTCATACCAGCTTGGAACACATATTCCGAGAGCTGTATGTGTTGATATGGGTTTTGTCTTGAAAGAACATTTTTGGGATTGTTGAGGGTGTTTGTTATATGTATTTTGTTTAGGAGGTGTTTAGGGTTTAGGTAGGTTACATTTAAGTGCCTCAGCATATGTGGGTCTATGTACGTGGGCTGAAATGTGTGTGATGGGTGCAGTATTACTAACAATCTTATTGACATTAGAAGTGCTTTTACGTGACAGCTTTGCCTCCAGTGACATTATGCAAATACATCTCTCACATGCCATATCAGTTTGTTTGAGAATTAACTGGTTGTCAGTAAACATATCCACCAAGCTGTTAGCAAAGATAATGGAACAGTTCATATCCATGCCAACAGACCTTTTTTTACTGATTAGACAGTAGTAGTGAGAATATAAAGTAATGTCAGGGGTATCCCGGTTGCAAATCTGGGAGCAGTACTTATCACTGCAAACCACTTGTCCTGTGTGCAACTAGGTATTGGTGAAATTTACAGGAAAAAATATCAACTGAGGGTGTCTGTAGCTATACATGGGACTGCCAAACACTTGAGGAGAAACTAATAAGTACAGACTGATATTTATGGGTAAAGTATTTAGGCAGACATTCTGAAGTTAGAAGCAAATCAAGCAGTAGTTACTGAAAATAAATAATTAGCTTGTCAAGTATGATGAAAAGAAGGGTGTCCTTAATCCTTTACACTACTCATATTTCTGTCTGACTCCTACTAGTGTTGGTCTCACCACAGCTTCACTCTGCTGGGACACAATGCTCCTTTGCTTTTTCTCCCACCAGAAGCAAAACAGTAGCAATAGTCCCAAGATAAGAAGAAGGCCACAGACTGTTTGGTGATCCACACTCTTGACCCAGATGATGTAAAGGTCTCTAAGCTTGTTGCAGCCTTTTCCTGGTAGATGCCTTGAATAGCAACCAGACCAATCAGGAAGGTCAAGCAGGATACTCACTTCCCAATCAGAAAGAATCAGGAATCTATGCACTCTACTCCTTCTCTCACCAGGAGCAAAATATAAGCATAAATTCCAAACTGGTACCTATGAAGCAGTTATTAGGCTTTCCGGTGATCAGCAATCCCCAGGAAATAATGTTGCTAGCCACTTCTCTTACCAGGAGCAAACAAGAAGCACTAATCCTAAGATGACTACTGAGAGACAGAAGGTGGGCTCTCCATTACTTTGTGGTCTTGGAGTAGATGTTGCATATTTTAAAGGTAAGATGTGAAATGGTTTAGTATCCTAAGAGCTGCAGTGTGCACTAAGAAGTTAGATATGAATGAGGGGTAACTTAAGCTTTAGCCATCTAAGTGAAGAGCCACTAATTTTAAAACAGCAAGATAGATTAAAAGGGGTCGGCACTTTGTACAGTAAACTCCCCATTATCTGGAACTCAAGCAACCAGCACTCTCAAGCAACTGGCATTTGACTGGCGTGTATGCCATCATACGATCCAATCAAAAATCGCAATGTGGAGACACTTCTTCTCAATGCAGAACAGTTCTGCATTGAGTAGAAGTGGCTCCGCTTTGCAATTTTTGATTGGCTCACCTGCAGGCTTATGAGCCAATCAAAAATCCCAAAGGGAAGCCTCTTCTGTTCAATGTGGAACAGTCTGTTGATCTGCATTGAACAGAAGAGGTTTTGCTTTGCCATTTTTGATTGGCTTGTATGCTGGCATACAAATCAATCAAAAATCACAAAGCATTGTCTCTTCTGTTTAATGCAGAACAGCGGGCTGTTCTGCATTGAATAGAAGAGAATCTGCTTTACGATTTTTGATTGGCTCTTATGCCGGTATATGAGCCAATCAAAAATTGCAAAGCATATCTCAAGCAACTGGCATATACACTTAACCGGCATCTACCACTCCCCATGGGCATCAGTTAAGTGAGACTTTACTGTATTCTGGTTCCATGGAATACAGTGGGATGGCCAAAAAATTTATATAGTTAAAGGGGAGTGATTTCGCAAAATGATAATTTTGTGTTTAGTCACAATAGTAAATGGAAGAGGAAGGGGCTGGAGATATGTGGCAAAATTAACATAAGGGGCAGGCAACTAGAAAGACAGTTGAATTTAAAAACACAACAGCACCAGGGTAGGGTGTGACGTCCCTGCTCTGGGCCAGTAATCAAGGAACCTTAATTCTCACCACTGACATTGTTGAGGGATGTTCACTTGGAAAAAACATGGATACACACAGTATTTTCAGATGCAGATTTCTGTACCAAGCACAATTTCCCTTAACAGCACAAAGGGAACACAGACCCATTGTGGGGCAGGGTTTCCCTCTCTCTTACCAGGCCCCAAATAAGACTCCACACTGGCACAGCTGTAGGGCTGAGTCTTCGGCTGAGTGTTCCAAGCCAAGTCTTCCACCACCATCACTGTGAAACCAGTGATCTGTGTCCCTGCTCCAAGTAGCTGACAGACACACTCTGAGATTTCATTTTCTCTCACACACACACACCTGGGAAAGGCTGGCACAGATTTACTAGCTATGCTCCCTTCTGCCCAGACTATAAGGTACAGTGGATATAAAAAGTGTACACACCCCTGTTAAAATGCCAGGTTTTTGTGATATAAAAAAATGAGACCACAATAAATAATTTCAAATCTTTTCCCACCTTTAATGTGACCTATAATCTGTACAATTCAATTGAAAAGCAAATCTGTTATGGGAAAAATATAAAAAATAAAAAACATACAATAAACCGGTTGCATAAGTGTGCACACCCTTAAACTAATACATTGCTGAAGCACCTTTTGATTTAATTACACCATTCAGACTCTAAGGCTCTTACAAGAGTACCCAATTATACTGCGTAAAATTAGTACTAATACAAATGGTAGCATTTGACCAATGCAGCAAGACTTTCAGGAGTGGCCACAGTGTCACCAAATAAATATGAGTACTCTCAAAGATTAAATTATTCGCTAAAAGACCAGCCACAAAGAAATGTTTAAATATATTTAATAATTAATAAAAACATGAAAATACTAAATATCTATTTACAATAAAGACCAGAGTTTCAATCACAGGAAATATTAAAAATAACACAGATGGACAGATTCACACAGATACAGAAAAAAAGTACTTAACTAATCTCACTATATTTTCCTGACTGATCTAAAGAATTACTATTTCCTGGTTACATACTAAAGCAAGGTAAGATGAAGTGGGTGAGTAGTCTTCATTCTTGGTCATGTCACAAAAACAGACTGCTCTGAGACTTCCGTCTCATCTAGTATTAAAACTTAATTTCAGTACTGGATTACAAAATGACATCACATACATCTGGTCATTTGACTTCTGCTTCCCACATTACCCCTCTTTACTAGAAACTAAACCAGAATTTAGCACATATGTGCTATCATATAAACAGATAGAGCTTTGCTGAGATGTGTTATAGCATTTAGAAGCTATAAAACAATTTCAAAAGTTCCACCATTCCACATCAGCAATTAGTTCACCCCTAAGGAACATACAGTAGGATTCCTAGTCCTCGTTTCCACAGACATTTCCTCTCTGGCTGCAATCAGAAAACTGTAAGATATTATATTTATGGCCTAAACTAGGTAATTTAATTTCAGACTATTTTTCAAGTTAGCTGGACTGAGATTAACCTCTTCTCTTCTAGTATCCTCTGTTGCAATATATTAATTTCAACAGTTACAATGTAGTCTGACATACAGGTGCATTTCTTTTCTATCCAGCAGGACCCCCTGTTGGCACATTTTTAACACAAGCAGCTTTATAAATACATTTTCAACACAAGCATTTGTACAAATCAGTTTGATATACAAATGACATGTAATTCTTTACAAAACACCAGCTAGCTATGCTGACATATGTTACACATCCACTGCCCTACTTCTCCTGGCAGAACTGGCAATACATTATATCCTCATATGGGAAAACACTTAATTTCTGTGTTATTCACAAACGATACAGCTGTGTTCTCTTTTCTAGTTTACATATACAATTAAAACAGCAGAACACAGTGCAAAGAAAATGATTCACAATATACAAAACAGAAAAAGGCAATAAAACAACACAAAATGCAAGAAAGCAAAAACAAACTAACCTTTTCCTTACAGCAAGTTGTGGCAGAGTCTGCGTGAGTTTTTTTTTAGTAAAGCTTTGAAATTTTTATTTTACCCCTTAAATAGAAGGTTTAGTTCCTAGATCTACCCTCACTTCACAAATAAGTAATTTTAACTGACCTGTTCTAATTTCTGCATGACTCACAAGAGACACCGCTGTGGTCTCTTTCCTAGTTTAAATATACAATTAAAACAAAATACAAGTAAAACAGTGCAAAGAAAATGAATTACAATATACAAAATAGAAGAAGGCAATAAAGACACACAAAATAAAATAAAGCAAAAACAAACTAACCTTTCCCTCACAGCAAGTTGTGGCAGAGTGTGGGTGAGCTTTTCTAGTAAAGTTAGATTAAAAGGATTGATACCAAATGAACATGAGACATTTAGGTGAGTTTCACAGGGGGTCAGGATTGGGGTCATACCCCTTTCTTATTTTTACTTCCAAGTTTCCAAAGGACCCCACCTGCTGGCTAAAAAAGCTTGCAGGTAAGTCCAAGATAGCTAGCAGTTGCTAATAGATATATATATATATATATATATATATATATATATATATATATACATATATATATATATATATATATACATATATATATATATATATATATATATATATACGAGCAGTGTTTCGAAAGTACACTGACAAACTTCATTTAGAGGCCACACAGAATAAAGTTTCTTTCAATGCCAAGAAATTACAACTTTTATATGTAGGCAGAGGAAGCATCAGTTATTTGTATGCCATAGCTGGCAAATGTACAATGCAGTGCTCCCATGTTAATGATTTTGGGTGTGGCAACTTCAGGGATTCTAGATTATAATGAACATATTAACTTACAGGCTAAAGAATGATACCATGTAAAGTACAGTTTTGTACCTACCATAAATGTAGATGTTCGAGTGTTCACCTGCTGCAGTCATCACACTTGGGTTATCCTGTCGTCAGGCGGTCACGTAGTCAGCCGGAATTCCAAAGTCTTGGTCCGGCGTCGGTTGCTGTTGCCTCTTCCCTGACGTCAGTGTGCCAGGGGTATATATAATGCAACCGAAACCATTTTCTTCAGTTTTTCTTGCCCCAGATGTCAGGAGTCCCCAAAAAGGTGGTCAGAATTAGTACCAAATGGAGTGAACACTGCACAAACATAAAATCCCTTCAGCTATAAGCAAATACATCAGTAAGGCATAGAAGAGATTTTGCCAGTAGATCAGAGGGGATGGAGGGAGGGTAACCTGGACTGTAGCAGGGTGAACGCTCGAACATCTACATTTATGGTAGGTACAAAACTGTACTATGTTCATCGTGTTACCCTGTTGCAGTCATCACACTTGGGTTGAATCCCAAAGCTAAGGTAGGGGGGAGGTATCATAGAGGGTTAGTGGAGGCAATAAGGCCCTGCAGAACTGCAGTGGCAAAGCCCGCCCTGGACTTAGAGTAAAGAGGTAAGTGATAGTGTTTGGTAAAGGTGTGTACTGAACTCCAAGTTGCAGCTTCTAAAATTTCCTTGGTTGGAACCCCCCTGAGAAAGGCTGTAGAGGTAGCTGTTGCCCTGGTAGAGTGGGATCTAATGGTAGCAGGAACTGGTTTCCCATGATGGGTATAGCAGAAACGTATGCAATGACCTATCCATTTAGAAATGGTTTGCTTAGACATAGCCTTCCCTTGAGAAGCTGTAGCATAGGATACAAAGAGCTGGTCAGTTTTTCTGAAAGCCTTAGTTTTGTCCAAGTAGTAACGAAGCTGCCTGTGAATGTCCAAGGAATGCAGGAGTCTCTCACCTTTGTTCTGTGAAGAAGGTGGGTAAGGGGATGGTTTGATTTAAAGCTACCCTGGAAACCACCTTAGGCATAAAGGAAGGATTAGTTCATAGAGAAACTCTGTCTTGATGAAAAATGAGGAAAGGTTCTACTGCCATTAGTGCCTGTAGCTCTGAGACTCTCCTAGCTGAAGTTATTGCTAGGAGCAGGGCAGTCTTCCATGATAGGAACTGAAGATCTGCAGAGAAAGCTGGTTCAAAAGGAGGTAGTGTTAGTTTTTCCAGAACAAAGTTGAGGTCCCATGTTGGTGTAGGAGCTCTCCTGGGTGGTCTAATGTTTTTTGCCCCTCTGAGGAACTTCCTTAGAAGAGGATGTGAAAATAAAGGTGGATCTGTGTTGTTGTGAGCTGAAATAGCTGAAGCATGGATTTTAATTGAGGAAAAGGAAAGTCCTTTGTGCAACATCTCAGCTAAATACTGTAGAATGTGAGGCATGTGAGGCTGAATTGTGTCTTGGCCTTTAGCTTGGTTCCAGGCACAAAACCTTTTCCATTTGTCCGAATAAGCCTTCCTGGAGCTTGGCCTCCTGGCTTCCAGAAAAACATCCAGAACTGCTTGTGAAAGAGGAGCTGGTTGGATGTTTAGTTGATTTGCCATGCAGCCAGATTTAAAGTTTTGAGCTGGCTGTGAAGAATCTGTTTGTTTTGTTGTGTGAGCAAATGGGGTATTTGAGGCAATATCCATGGTGGGCTGTGGGCCATATTTTTCAATAGCGGGTACCAGTGCTGGCGTGGCCAGTCTGGGGATATGAGAATCAGTCGTGGTCTCTCCTTTTTGACCTTCAAAAGAACCTTTGTGAGGAGAGGTAATGGAGGGAAGGCATATGCTGTCAGGTTTTTCCAGCTGAAAGAGAGAGGGTCCACTTTCCAAGCTTGATGGTGGAAGGTCCTTGTACAAAATTTTGTCAGTTGGTAGTTTTGAGGACTGGCAAACAGGTCTATGTTTGGAAGGCCCCATTTTTGAGTTATCATTGCAAATATTTGTGGATCTAGTTTCCACTCGTGAGGATCTTTGATGTTTCTGCTGAGGTCGTCTGCCAATGTGCTCTTCTGTCCTGGCAGGAATTGAGCTTGTAACTGGACTTGGTAGGCCAGAGCTGTGTTCCATAAGATCATTGCTTGCCTGCATAGAGGGTAGGAATGTGTACCCCCTTGTTTGTTTATGTACCACATTACTGTGGTGTTGTCCGTCTTTATTGCAAGTTGTCCTGGATGTAATAGATTCTTGAAGGCTGTCAGAGCTTTCTGTACAGCAGGAATCTCTTTTTGATTTATGTGCAGATTTCTTTGATCTGCAGTCCATAGGCCTTGAATGCATTGTCCTACCATGTGTGCCCCCCAGGCGTAGTCTGAAGCATCTGTTGTGATAGTCTGCCTGGCTGGGGGCAAGGTGAACGGCTGACCCTTGTTGAGGTGACATGCCTGTGACCACCATAGAAATTCCTGTTGTAGGCAGGGAATGAGAGATATCACTGTGTCCAAGCTGTGGCTGTGTTGAAACCATACGCTTTTTAGGTACCACTATAATTTCCTCATATGCAGCTTTGCAAATGGTATTATTAGTATGCAAGATGCCATGAAGCCCAAAGCCTGCAGAATTTTTCTTGCAGTTAATTGGGTCTTTGTTGCCATTGTCTTGAAATATTGAGTCAGTTGTAGTTGCTTGTCTGGTGTAAGATAAGCCTTCTGGGCCATTGTATTCAAGCTGGCACCCAGGAATGTCATTTGTTGTGAGGGTACTAGTTTTGACTTCTTTTCGTTTACTGTGTACCCCAGGCAGTTTAGTAGATGCTTTACAAAGGCCAGATGATGTAAGAGAATGTCTTTGCTTTCTGCTTGGATGAGGCAGTCATCCAGGTATGGATATATTTGAATTCCTCTTTGTCTGCAGTATGCAATTACTGGTGCCAGGCATTTTGTGAAAACTCTGGGCGCAGTAGATAAGCCAAAGGGCAATGCAGAGAATTGGTAATGGGTTGAACCTGCAATGAAACGAAGGTATCTTCTGCAACTTTGTCTGATAGGGACATGCAGGTATGCCTCCTTGAGGTCCAACGTTACTAGCCATGCTTCCTTGCCCAACATGGGAAGTAGCTGCTGTAGTGTTAGCATCTTGAATTTGGGTACTTGTAAGAAAATGTTTAGAAATGAAAGGTCAAGAATTGGTCTCCAGGCATTGTCCTTTCTGGGCACTAGAAAGAGTCTTGAGTAAAATCCTTGGCCTTGCTCTCGAGTAGGTACCAGTTGAATGGCTCTCATGTCCATGAGAGCTGTAATTTGCTTTTGTGCCTCTGCCCATTGATTTTGTGGCAGGTTTGGCATTCCTCTTTTCATTGGCAAGGTGTGAAAGTGGAATCTGTATCCTCGTAAAATTATGTCTAGGACCCATTTGTCCTTTGTGACTATCTGCCAGTTGTCTGCAAAAAGTGCAAGTTTTCCCCCCAAGGGGGCTGCCAAGAGAGTATTGCTTGGCCAGATGAGGTGCAAGTCATTGAGTTTGCCTTCTGGTGGATTGAGACCTGTCTTCTCCTCCCTTCTGTTTTGTAGTGCCCCATTGGCGAGGTTTATACCGGGCTTGTGGTTGTCCTATGCCCCTTGGGTGTCTGTATTTACCCCTCTGCGGTCTGTCAGTGGCTAGAAAGGACCAATTTTATGTTGGCCAGTATCTGCTGAAGCGAGGGGGTTGCACTTGTAGGAAATCTTTGACTGTATGCATAGATTTTGCCTTAGTTCCATTTTCTTTAAAACTTATTCTGCTTTAACTACAAAAAGAACATCCTGCTGTAAGGGAGCATCTAGTAGTTTTGCTTTAACATGATCAGGCAGAGTTTGTTCCTTTAACCAAGCATGCCTACATATAACAGACCCAGTGACAGCTGCTCTGCAGGAGGCCTCCAAAGAATCAAACCCACATTGTAAGGTATATTTGCCCACCTGCTCAGTGGCATGCAACAGCTCTTGTACT
The DNA here is from genome assembly GCF_019279795.1 of Protopterus annectens. Taxonomy (NCBI): domain Eukaryota; kingdom Metazoa; phylum Chordata; order Ceratodontiformes; family Protopteridae; genus Protopterus; species Protopterus annectens. The sequence continues at coordinate 1,488,554,215 of NC_056729.1, read as the reverse complement.
TCTTTCAATTCAGATTGTTGAGGGAGAGTGGTTATTCTTTGCTTTAACTGAGAGATTAGAAATTGCTGATACTTAAGCATATGAAATTGACAATTCAGTGCCCTCATAGCTAGTGTGACTGAGGTGTAAACCTTTTTCCCCCACCTGTCTAGTGCTCTGGAATCCCTCTCAGAAGGTACTGGGTTTTTAGCCATAGAAGCCTTAGCCCCCTTGGGACCCTGGGAGATAGTCTCTGGGTCAGCTACTGGGCTTTTGTAAAGTAATTTGTGGTAATCAGGCACTCTGTAGTATCTGTCAGGCTTAGCCGGAGCAGGAGGTAGAGAGTCTGGGTTGAAACTGGATTCTAAATAGACATCATCCACAATGTCCAAAACTGGTGGGATGGCAAGTGGTCTGTGTTGGGGGAGTAAAAGAAACTCTCTGAGCCTTTTCTTTGAATCAGAGTAGTCTTGACTTTACCAGTGAAAATGTTCCCTCATAGTGTGTAAAGTTTCCCCAAAGGAGTAGTCTTCAGAAGGAGAAGCTGAGGGAATAGAGTCCTCAGCATCAGAATCTTCATAAGGAGAGAAGGAATAGTCTTGGTCCTCACAGGAGTCTGAAGAAATGGACATTTGCTCAGAGGAAGCAAAATCTTCCTCTTGTCTAGGCCTTTTGTCAGGAGGGGGCTGTGAACCCCTGATTAAAGAAATCAAATCTTCAGCCATTTTGAGCATCTGTTTCTTAGGCATAGGGCCTTGAACAGGAGACTGAAGTGCAGTCCTTTTAGTTTTAGAAAGAGTATTCGACTTAGAAAACGTTTTAATGGTGAGAGTCATCGGTCTGAAAATGCCTTCAGAAACTGATGGCGTTTCTGTAGCACTGACGTCTTTTGAAGCAAAGTCGTTGGAAGGGCCTGAAGTAAAAGGCTGAGTCGGTCTGGTATATTCCGTCAAAATTTCTGTAGCAGTCTTGGGTTCCAGATCTGCGGTAGTCAGGGGCTGCGATGGAGTCTCACTGAGGACCGGAGAACCGGAGACCGGATCAGCCGAAGCCTCGGAATCTGGCTTAGGCCTGGGCTGCCTGTCCTTATCCCTGTGTTTTTTGTGCACGCTGGTAGTTGGTTGCTCCGACGGCATGTTGTAGTTAAATTTCCTACCGAAGTAGTGTCGTGCTAAATCAAAGCGTCTTTTAATAGTACGCTTATTAAACCTAGCACAAAACCGACAAGAAGTGACGTCGTGGTCTGGGCCTAGGCAAGGTATGCAATAAGAATGAAAATCCTTATGAGGTATTTGCTTCCCACAAGAAATACAATTGTTAACTTTTTCTGACATCGGTCTGAGGCAAGAAAAGTTTCCCCAACGGGGTACTTAGCTTTATAGAAGACTTCGGTCTGAAATATGAATTCGAAAATCTCAGGAGTCGGCCGACCAGCACTTGAGAACTGCTTCTGCTTTGGGCACCGCACGGCAAGAAAGACTGAAGAAAATGGCGTTGGTTGCATTATATATATACCCCTGGCGCACTGACGTCAGGGAAGAGGCGACAGCAACCGACGCTGGACCAAGACTTTGGAATTCCATCCGACTGCGGGACCGCCTGATGACAGGATAACCCAAGTGTGATGACTGCAGCAGGGTAACACAATGAACGTCTAGTATGATAATAAGGTGTTTTAGCTACAGAAGTCCTGCTGTACTGATCTCATTATTTAACAGCACTATCAAACCAGTCTTAGAACATGGTAGAAGCTTCTGTTCTACCTCATTAATAATCTAGCAGTCTGGAAAGGTGCAAATGAGATGTACAAAAAAGATTAATACAGTAAATCATTTGGGATATGAAGACAGGCTAAAAAAGCTGAATTCCCCCCACATATTACAGACTGTACAGATTATGTTCTTATATGGATGTATAATACAATGCACAACAAAGAACTGGCAACTATATTGGGTATTAAATCCCATCATACTAATAAAGGAAAACTGTGTGTGTACTTCTGCTGCTAACATTTAAACAAAAATAGGAATCTTTAATTATAGAGTAGCCATTCAATGAAATCTGGTCAGTGGAGACTTTGACTTCATTTAAAAGTATGATAGATTTATGGGTGGAGAAAACGTATAATGAGATGCACTAAAGTGGAGATTGGCATTCTATGAATTCATATGATGTCCCAAGCTAATATAAATTTATTTATTTATGTATTTATTTATGTATTTATTTATTTGCAGTTTGTTTGCCAGGATGGTCCACTGGGCCAGGAAGAGCCCATTTTCAATGGAGTCCTGGGGAGAAAAGCTCCATAAAAGACAATATATATATAATAGACAAGTTATAAGTAACAGTAATACAGACATACAGATAAACATGGCATATAAGGTACAATATAGTAAGAATGCAAAACAGAGATTTATAAAAAAACATAAGTAGATATTTACAAATATATTTGTTCCTATTGTAGAAAATATAACAGTAGGGGCAAGAAATACCTAGGTTTCATGACAGATTAGTAGGAAGTAAGATAAAACACATTGTATAGGTGAAACAGTCATATCTCTGTAGTGCTTTTCAATTTTATTGCAAAATTTTTAGGACATGGTACTTAGGTACTCAGCCTTACATCATCTTAACATTATGAAGTCTCGTCAAAACTGTGGGCCGAATTAGGAAAGATTATACTGAAGTTCTCACAAGGTACACACTATGTGGTAACCATTTCTGAGTCATACACAGACCTACCACGGTGCTGCAACACAAAGACATGCAGCAAAATGGTTGGTTGCCTCCATTGCTATTATATGCTACTGAGGCAGTCATGAATGATGCATATGCTAACTAGCCATGTACTCTCCCCTGGAAACTGCCTGCAGTAAGGGGTCTACACAGTCAAAAGAATTGCTTGACTGCAGAAATAAGCATGTCTGCTTCTGGTCACTCTCTGCAATTGGCTTTGTTCATCCACTGGGGTAATGGTAAGTGCTTGAGAGTTTAGAGATCACAGAGAGTTAGGTGTGTGTGTGTGTGTGTGTGTGTGTGTGCGTGCGCACATATGGATGAATGTAGACGTGTACTGGTGAGTAAGACATGGTGGAGAGGGGACTGTGTGTGGGAAGGTTGATGTCATACTTCTGTATTCCCCTAAAATAATGAGCAAAGCCTGCAGCAATAAGTCGAGGGACCACTAGATACCAGAGCTCTTCATTTCATGCCTTAGTGGCTCTTTAATATAATAAGGGTCAGGAGGAGAAGCACCAGACACCAGGGATTATTCTTTAGTTATGTGCCTTAACAGCATTTACATGTAACGGGGGTTGAGGGGGACACTAGACAACAGGGAATACTTTAACTGAGTTCGGGGGAGCACTAACCACGATGGAATCCTTTAACTACACATGTTGAGACAGGACAGGATACTAGACACCAATGATAACCTTTGATTTTGTAACAGCACTTACACATAACAAGAATAGGGAGAGAAACACTAGGCACCAGGGATACTTTATATTGTCTGCCTTACAAGCACTTAATTAAAAAAAAGATAAAATGTGGTGCAGAGAACCACTAGACACCATGAATACTATTAAATACTATTAAATAATGTGCTTTAAAGGCACTAAAAGAGAAAGGTAAACCCTGCACCCTTGCTACAGTAAATCTAAACACTAACCCACTGCACTGAGTATCAGAGTTCAACAGTTTCCATTTCTTACTCTCTGTGCCTTCAATGCCCTGGCTGTCTAAATAATTTTGCATTTTCACTGACAAAACGTTACTGTCAAAGGAAAAAACTTCAAAGATCAATTCACGTTAGGTTCAAGCAAGGCACCCTTTATTACTTGCAGCAAGGAGACAATGCATGTAGGCACAAGGTTTGTCTGAATTACTGGTGATTAGTATGTTATTTCTTATAAAGTTCTCTTCCTGTCACACAGAAAATGTTACTATTCTATTGCTGACATAGTTAGACACAGCTTTCTGAATGTTCTACAGAAAATGTTACTAGACTTATTGCTGACTAGGTTAGATTATTTGCTAGCTTGCAAAACATTTTGAGAAAAACAACCTGGCCTTGGGCTTATTTTAGCCCATTTTAACTTTTCAATTCTTCAGTTGTACTGTTCTAATACATGTGTTACATTTTGTCTGGATTCAAGGTACATTTCTAGCTTTAGTACAAGTAATGCTGACTATGGTTTATACTTTCAAGCATCTATTGTTTTCTTTATCAAAGTTTCTAGCAGCTGCATACTTTCTCATGGCATAAGCAGAAATGAGTATCTCTTTGTTAGGTTTTATGACATTAGCAGAAATGAAATGCTTCTTGTTAAGTTTCTAATAGCTGTGCAGATTCATGCAGTGTGAGCAGAATAAATGTATTGACCCTTTTAAACCTCGAATGCGTTAAGCATGCATATTAGTATTATATATTTTTCTAACATTTCCCCCCTTTTAATACTTTTATTCTACTTTCAAGATAAGCATAAACAGTTTTTTCTTCCCCTAACCTCTTCCTACTCAGGATTTGCAGTTAAGAGAGTCATTCAGTTTAAACGTATGGAAGCATTTTCAGTTTTTTAGCAATTCTTCAAGTTCAGCACCTTGGTATAAGGTTTCTGAAACTGAAATGTCTATAAAGTCTTTAATCAGTCTTTTTATGCAGGGGATGCAGCAGCACACACATACCACCAATAAGATTATTCCTACACAGATGGCAATCAGAATGTTCATCAGGATACTGCCCCACCCCCCCAAACAATTTCTGGAAAAAGTCCGTCAATGGATTTGGTCCTGGTTTGGTCATGGCTGACACCTGCTGAATTACCTCAAGATGGTTGTCTATGTCATGTTTGTGGTCAGGAATATATGAACAGCACTCCTCCTGGATTAAAGCATACGTACCTCCTCTCGCCGCTAGGGTGAAGTCAAGAGCCATGCGATTTTGAAGCACCACTATTCTCATGGCAGTCAGTTCATCAGTCACCAGTTCTAGGGCAGAAAAGGTTGCATTGCTCATTATTTCGAGAAGCGTAGACAATTTTCTTAGTTCCCAGATTGATTTTGTTGCTCCATATGCTGGCATTACACCTGCCCACGATATAACAGTATCACTCAAGTCCATGTGTGCCAGTCCATTGCCCACAGCATGATGGTTTTTCCAGCGCGCATTGATTTGCCCCACTGGATTGATAGGTTTCTTGATTTCTTGAACATTCCGAATTTTCCCTTGAGGTAAAACTGCTGTGTGTCATATGGCCGGAACCAGGTAACCCAAAAAACAACTGCCGGACCAATTCTCAGGTAACCATTTGTATGCTTTTCTACCGCATACAAAGTAACAATCTTTGACTTTAGTAGTAACTTTACTATGCCCTGGCTCTGCATGAAACATTTTTTTGTGGATTATAGACCGTTGCTTATAGAGATCAGCATTATGTCTTACTTCTTCAGTTGTCCTATGCATCAGTTCAAAAAATGTATCATAGCTTGTGTTGCAATAGGATCTGGTGTTATCAGGTTTAGTGGAGCATCTATAGGGAACAGTCACATTGCAATTGCTCCAACCCACCTGAACTGTATCATTCTTGTAAAAACACACAGTTCCCTTCTGTCGAACAGACAAGTGCAATGCTACTTTATCTTGTGATGTGACATCTAATGTATCATAAATTAAGTTTTCCCAGGTCTTGTTCGCTCCTAGGGGAACTGAAGTTAACAGCAACCCCCCATATGCTGTTGGCAAAGCTGTGCAAATCCAGCAATTCGAAACATTGAAGGTCTCAGCATACACATATTTGATTGCCTGGTAAGTGTTAAGGTTTGGATGCCACTCTCACGCTTGTTTAGTTCAATTTGTGTGGCTGGGAAAAGGAATGGCCACAACAAAAAGATTATTGTCACTAGTACAGTCAACAGGATGATTATGCAATACTTTTGACGAAATGGTTGTTCTGCATTTCTGTTTTCTCCGACTCTTCCAAGTAGGTGTATTTGGATCTTACTGAATTCCATCATCTTGGACACGTGCTCTTACTCTCTGCCCTAATAGGACCTTCAGCACCGATGGTTTCTTCACTGGGGTTGAGACGGATCAGTCCGATTGATCTGACCCCTCCCCCTTTGTAGCCAGACTTTGTGCTGAGGGCCCCGATGGAGAGGTAAGATTTTTGTTCAATTCAAAGTACTTAACAAGCTTGCAGTGCGTCAGGTGTATCCACGAAGCTCATTCTGCTATCTTGACTGCAGTGGGTGTTGAAAGAAGCACCTGGTAAAGACCTTCCCACCTTGGTGATGACCAATTCTTCCTTTTGACGTTTTTGATCCACACCCAATCTCCGGGCGTCACTGCCACTTCTGATGTCTCGGTTTGTTTTCTATCTGAAACAGAATTTGACTGCAACAGATGTTTAGAACTCAACAACTTTTTCAAATATTCAGCTAGTGTGAAATCAGCGTTCTGGTCTGATGACATGAGAAATTTCCACTGGGGTGTATAATAAGCCCTTCCAAATAATTTTTCAACAGGAGTCAATCCTTTTGCTGTAGGGACAGTTCTCATGCTCAACAGTGCCAGGGGCAAACAGTATAAACATTTTTTTCCTGTCTCAGCTATTAATTTTCTCAATTTGTTTTTTATTATACCATTATTCCTTTCAACTAGCCCTGCAGATTGTGGATGGTATGCACAATGATTTTTTAAAGAAATACCAAAATGCTTACTCAACTGCCGTATGGTTTGATTTACAAAGTGTGTACCATTGTCACTGTAGATCCTTTCCGGAATACCAAACCTAGGAATGATTTCCTTGACAAGTACTTCTGCCACCGTAGCTGCATCTGGATTTTTTGTTGGAAAGGCTTCCACCCATCTGGAAAACATATCTACAATGACAAAACAATACTTCTTATTTTCACATTTGTTCAATTCTATGAAATCCATACAGATAGTGTGAAACGGATATGGTGGTGTAGGGAAACTCCCTTGCTTGGGCTTTACTGCCCCCTGTGCATGATGTTTGTTACAAATTTGACACATCAAACAAAATTTTTTGGAGTAGTTTGTAAATCCATACGTTGTGAACACCTGGTTCACCAGCTGTACCATCCCCCCTGTTGAGACATGGCACTGCCCATGGCTCAACAAAGTTGCATATCAAAACAAATTAGAGGGTAGTATCGGTTTTATTTCTCTAGAGATGTACAGTCCCTTTTCGAGGATTGCTCCTTGTTTTATCCATCGTTGTTTTTCAGCTTGTGTAGTGAGTGTCTGCATTGTTTTTAACATATCTAAATCTAAAATCTCAGAGGGTTGTAATTCCTCATTTAAAAGCAATACTTCTGTGGCTGCTTGTTTTGCAGCTGTATCAGCTCTCGCATTACCTTTTGAAATCCTATCTCGTTGCTTGGTGTGAGCTGTGCATTTACAAATGGCTACTTTCTGAGGTAACTGAATAGATTCTAAAAGATCTAAAATAAACTGTGCATGATTTATAGGTTTGCCAGTAGATGTTATCATTCCCCGGTTTTTCCACTGTTGTGCAAAAACATGTACAGTAGAAAAAGTGTACTGGCTATCAGTAAAAATGTTTACGCATTTACCCTTTGCTAAGGTACATGCCCATGTCAGGGCAATCAATTCTGCTGCCTGTGCAGATAAGTTGTGTGGTAAAGGTTTTGCTTCTATAATCCCAGTATCAGAAACTACTGCATATCCTACTAGGTTCTGTCCTGCAGGACCCCTTCTGCACGAGCCTTCCACGTAGTATGTCACCTCGGCATCATCCAAGGGGACATCCGTGAGATCTTTTCTAGGTAGTGTCTTTTGCTCAATTACCTGCAGGCAGTGGTGTGGTGTGCCATCTGCAGGGGTCGGGAGCAGAGTAGAAGGGTTTAAAGTCATGCAGCGTTCAATTGTCATATGAGGTTGGCTCAACAATATAGTCATACAGGAAAGATGCCTAGCAGGGAAAAGATATGCCACCTTTTCTTGTAGTAAAATAATCGCGACTGCATGAGGTACTCTCAAAGTGAGAGGGTGGAACAAGACTACTGAGGCTGACGCCTGTACTGCCATTGCAGCTGCAACTACTGCTTGTACACAGTGGGGTAAGGATCGTGCCACTGGGTCTAGTTGTGATGAATAGTAAGCAATAGGGCGTTGCTTATCCACATGCTGTTGTGTTAATATTGATGTCATGTAACCCTGCTTACAATCTACAGTTTGGAAAAAACATTTATGGTAGTTTGGTAATCCCAGAACTAATGAGGATGCTATTAACTGCTTTAGTTTGCAGAAAGCAGATTCTGCCTCTGGTGTCCATTGTAACAAATCCTGCGCTGCCATAGGCTTTTTATATATAAGGTCAGTCAGAGGTGCAGATTCCAAGGCATAATTTGGAATCCAGCTCTGGCAAAAATTGGTTGTAACCAGGAACGACATCATTTCCTTCTTGGTAGTGGGTTTTGGTAACTGCAAAATTGCTATTTATCTGTCCTCATCTAATGTTCTACCTTCCTTGGATATTACATATCCCAGGTATTTGACTTGTTTTTTCCAAAGCTGCAGTTTACTTTTATTTACCTTATGTCCTTCAGCGGCTAAAAATCGTAGAAGTGCTATGGTATGTTCTCTACATTCCTGCTGGGTGGGGGCTGCCAGCAAGATGTCATCAACATAAAGTAAAATCTGACTGCCTCTTGGTGGGGTGAATCCCGCCAAGTTGCTTGCCATTTCTTGTGAGAATATTGTTGGACTTTTATAATATCCCTGTGGTAGTTGCGTATATGTATACCTTTTCCCCTGAAATGTGAATGCAAACCAATACTGGCTATCAGGGTGTATCGGTATCTAAAAGAACGCATTGCTGATGTCTACCACAGAAAAATACTTCTGTTGAGGTTTCAGATCATTCAACAGGGTGTGTGGGTCTGGCACCATAGGTGCTCTTGGTATTACTGCATCATTTACAGCTTGTAAATCTTGGACCATACGCCATTCTCTATTGGCCTTTTTAACTGGAAATAAGGATGTGTTACATGGTGAATTGGGAGATTCTACTAGTATCCCTCCTTTAAGTAAGGCTGCTATAATAGGCTTTATCCCTGCCTCTGCATCTTTTCTTAAGGGATACTGTCTTTTTTGTGGTCTGAATGCTGACTTTGGCGTGATAGTAACTGGTCCCGCTGTACGAATGAGTCCTACATCTGATTTTCCTGTTGACCAGAGGGTCTCTGGTATATTTCGTAAGGCATTCTCTTCCTCCTCTAACAGGAGTGTCAATCAGCTGTCCTCGCTAGACTGCAAGTGCAGAACTGGGTTGGTCTGAGTTATCCAGTTCAACTTCTGTATTTGTATTCCCTGTTCTGACAGCTCTAATTCTGTCTGTTTCTCCCATCTTGTGACTTTTTCTCCTAGGTCTGCCCATTCTATATTTCTGTTTTTTGTTAATCTAACATGTGGTAATCGATTAGATTTATAAAGTGCAAAGAACTCCTGGGGCAATGAACAGCTGGCTACACTGTTCCCTTTTGTATCCCAGTACAGGTTACGTAATATCAATCTGTTTGCATGATTCTTAAATAATTCTTGCTCATATTCCTTATCAGGTCCTGGTGTATTACAATAATACAGGGTACAGTGCAACAGGTATTGCTTATCAATGTCAAGGGAGGGGAAATTGCTGATGGCTACATTCATTAATACTTTGGTCACAGTCCCTGGACCAGTCGTAACCAAGTCCTGGCTGTACCAATAAAACATTTCCCCTTCCGATTGCACTACAAAGGTATTAATTTGTCACTGTGCTTCCATACCCTGCATGGTTGGGACTACTGCTATACCAAATAGCTGCATGAGGTCTCTGCCCAAGAGGTTTACTGGGCATTTTGCAGAAATAACAATTTTGCTTTTCTGTGTCAATCCTGAAACTTGATCAGTTATTGCAATGTCACAGGAGAGAGGCTCCTGATACAGCTGTCCATTAGCTGCTTTGACCAGTATGTAATCAGGTGACTCTGTGTTTTCTGGCAGTTTGGAGGGACATATCAGGGTTTGTGATGCCCCTGAGTCACACAAGAATTTGACTTCCCTCCCTTCTACCAAGAGTGTAACTTCTGGTTTCATGTCTGCTAAATAGAGCTCCAAGCTCAATAAAGCTAGGTCCAATATTTCATTTTCTTCATTGTCACTAACTTCCTGCACTTCCTCTACTCTCTCTATCACATTCTCATTTGTCCTTTCTTTGTTAGCCCCTTCTAGTGATTCCTGACTACCATATAGTCAGTCCTCACCCTCGTCTTCCGTTGTTGCCTTCTTGTTTTTCTTGCAATCCCTTGCCAAATGTCCCTATTTACTGCATTTAAAACACTCTCCCCTTTTCTTCCGCCATTCAAAGTCCTCTGATCTTTGATCAGATTGTTTGTTTCCCTGCACGTTTCTCTTGCCCTTTTTCCCGGACTGTACTATGTAAACTTCTGCAACATCTTCTACAGAAAATACTTGAGCTTTCTTTTTCTTTTTGCTATTAAAATGCCTTTTGGCATGCCTAGCATATTCAAGTAATGATTGTAACCTGCTTGTACGATGGTCTACCATATGTTTTGTAATAAAACTGCTTATAGGTGCAATACTGCCCTTTAAAAATGCATTCTTTAACTGCTGTTCATATGGGGAATCTTGTGTTTGATCTTCAGGAACCTTCATTTCACAGTGGTTATTAAAACACTCTAATAATCTGGCATAGTACCGGTCAATTGTTTCACCTTCTTGTTGGATGCATTGATTAATGCAAGTCCAGTCTGCCCTAGGTTTCCATTTTTCAGAGATGCGGTCTGTAAGACCGTTTACTCTGGTGTCTAATTCTGTGCTGCTATGTGGGAGGGGTCTTTGTGCAGCGTCACGGGGATTCCAGTTCCCACTAATCATGTACCAATCTGGCCCTACAATCTGTCTAACTACCTTTTCAATTTCTTCTCCATTTATGTTATAACTCAGCCTCATTCCTTTTAAATCTTCTGAGAATTTTCTAAAATTAACCTTTGGATGGGGAATTTCCTCAGTGGCTTTCCAGATATCTTCCGGAGTCCGAGGTCTATACACTAAAATAGTTGGGTCCTGATAGTCTTGACCTGCCTGAGGATTGGGTACTTCTATAAGTGGGCATATTTCTTCTTCTTCACTTATAGATTGTGAATTCTTAACCATTTTCCATAACTCGATGCCTTCATCTGAGTTACCTGCCTTTGTTTGGGACCTGGTCCTGATGGGATCTCTAATTTTAGTCAGTTTTAGTTTCATAATATCTCTATCTTCAGTGACTACAGGATATTGTGGCGGTGGACTAACCTGTTCACTTGCTTCATATTCTGGTAAGGGAGGCAGAGGTGCTGATGCTATTACTAAGTTATTGTCCTCCTTATCTAAAAACATTGCTTTTGAATTGTTGTTCTTTTGTTCCCTACGGTTTACTTCCTCAAGCCACCTGTGCGCCTGAGGAATTCCTAATCAACGTTGCTTTTTTACCCGACCTTTGGAATCGGTTTTGAGCTCTTTGATAAGTTTGATAAGCGAGGATTTTTCTAATTTTCCATCAAATTCATATTTATTAACCCATTTTGAATAATATCTAATATTGTTGGCGCGCTACGACTGCATATATTTTGCGTCTTCTGTTAAAGGCGGATTTTGGGGTCTTTTTGTGCAATTGTTGCCCATTTTGTTATACCCTTTGATCGTTACGCAACTTCTCTTAATTTTTTAAAGTGGTACCACAGATTTTGTTATAGTATCCTCAGAATGACTGCCTACTTATTCTGTTTCTCCTGACCTATGACAAAACAGTAATCTTTTTTGTCCCTGACTTGTAAGAAAAATACAGTCTGACAAAAACAATACACATCAAGTCCCTGATCTAAAAAGTACAGTTTTGTACCTACCATAAATGTAGATGTCCGATAGGCATGCATCTGCAGTCCTTACAAATGGGTTGTCCTGTCGTCAGGCAGCCCTTCGGTCGGCCAGATTCCAAAGTCTGGGTCTGGCCTCGGCTGGTGTCGCACTTCACCCAACGTCATAGCTGCAGTTTTTCGGGTATAAAGGCATCAGCCGACGCCATTTTCCTCAGTGTTTCTTGCCCCAGATGCCAGGAGCCCTTTAGGAAGGCTAAATTTGGATAAATGCAAATGGTTCCAAATAGTAGAGAGCAAACAGAAAATAAGCATGTATGTACATATATACAAACAAATACACCATAATAGATTCCCCCAGCTAGCTACAAGATGGGCAAATACCCTAGGAGTACCACAGAGGGAAGGAGGTGGGTAATCCTGACTGCAGATGCATGCCTATCGGACATCTACATTTATGGTAGGTACAAAACTGTACTATGTCCTTCAAGGATGCATCTGCAGTCCTTACAAATGGGTAGAATACCATAGCCAAACTGGGGGAGGAGGAGAAGTAAGATTATGGTGTAGTTAAGATCCCTTGTAAAACAGCAGTGGCAAAACCTGCTCGGGATCTGGAGTATAAGGGTAAATTATAATGCTTGGCAAATGTATGCACGGAGCTCCAAGTAGCAGCCTCTAAAATGTCTTTGGTAGCCACTCCTCGTAGAAAAGCTGTGGTAGTGGCTGTTGCCCTTGTAGAGTGAGGCCTGATGTTTTCTGGAGTTTTCTTCCCATGATAGGAACAACAAAATCTAATGCAATTTCCTATCCACTTAGAGATTGTCTGTTTTGAAATTGCTTTTCCTTCCATTCCTGTTGCATATGCTACCAGTAGTTGGTCAGTTTTTCTATTGCCCTTGGTCCTGTCCAGGTAGTAGCGTAGTTGTCTATGTACATCCAAGGTATGCAACAGTCTTTCCCCCCTGTTCTGTGGGTTGGGGAAGAATGTAGGTAGATGAATAGCTTGATTTAAAGATACCCTGGAGACCACCTTTGGCATAAAAGTAGGATTTGTTCTCATGGACACTCTATCTTGATGGAAGATCAGGAAGGGCTGTACTGCCATTAATGCCTGTAGCTCAGATACCCTTCTTGCTGAAGTGATTGCAAGCAGGAAAGCAGTTTTCCATGATAAGTATTGTAAGTCTGCTGTTGCTGCTGGTTCGAAAGGAGGGAGTGTCAACTTTTCTAGCACAAAGTTCAAGTCCCACGCTGGCAATGGTGGCTTCCTAGGTGGTTTTACATTTTTAATTCCTCTTAGAAACTGCCTGAGCAGAGGATGTGAGAAGACTGGAGGATCCAAGTTGTATTCTGCTGAAATAGCTGATGCATGAATCTTAATGGAAGAATAGGACAGGCCGTTGTGGAAGAGCTCTGCCAAGTATTCCAGGATGTTGGCTATGTTTACCAGTGACAAATTTTCTCCCTTTGCAGTACTCCAAATGTGATATCTTTTCCATTTTGCTGAATAATTTTTTCTTGTTGAGGGTCTGCGAGCCTCCAAGATAATGTCTTTAACCCTTTGGGATAAATTCGGGTTATTTGGTCTTATGCAATGTTCCAGGCAGTCAGCTGCAGTGTTTTCAGGTTTGGATGCAGGGTTTTGAAGTTGTTCTGTGTTAACAGTAAGGGGACTAGGGGCAGATGCCATATTTGTTCCCGAGACATGTTCCTCAGTAATGGGTACCAATGCTGCCTTGGCCTGTCTGGAGCTATCAGGATGATCCTTGGACGGTCCTCTTTGATTTTCAATAGCACCTTGTGCATCAAAGGAAGTGGTGGGAATGCATATGCTGTCAGGTTTTTCCAACTGAAAGATAGGGAGTCCACTTTCCAAGCAAGTGGGTGGTACGTCCTTGTGCAGAATTTCTTCAGTTGGTGATTGCGTGGGGATGCAAATAAGTCTATTTCTGGTAGTCCCCACTTTCTTGTAATGGTTTTGAAGATGTCCGGATGCAGCATCCATTCGTGGGCATCCGTGGTAGTTCTGCATAGTATGTCTGCTAGAACGTTTTCTTTTCCAGGCACAAAAATTGCTTGCAACTGAATGTTGAAGCTCAGGGCCACATTCCAGAGGTCCATTGCCATCCGGCATAGAGGGTACGAATGTGTGCCTCCCTGTTTGTTGATGTACCACATAACTGTGGTGTTGTCTGTCCTTATCAACAGTTGACCTTGTCGAAGAAGTGGTTTGAATGTCTGAATTGCCAGTTTTACTGCCAGCATTTCCTTTTGATTTATGTGTAGGTGCAGCTGGTCTTGAGTCCATAAGCCTTGTATGCACTTGTCCAGCATGTGCGCCCCCCAACCGAGGTCTGAGGTGTCCGTTGTGATTGTCTGGCTTGGTTGAGTGCTGTGGAAGGGCAGACCTTTGTTTGATTGACAGGCCTGAGCCCACCATTGGAATTCTTGTTTCAGGCATGGGATTATTGGAATTTGGGTTTCTAGGCTGTGCTTATGCTGAGACCATAAATTCCTTAGGTACCACTGTAACTTTCTCATATGCAGTCTGGCATGTGGAACCAATATTATGCAGGATGCCATGAAACCCAAGGCTTGCAGGACTTTTCTTGCTGTTAGCTGGTTCTGCTTTGTTAATGCCAAGAAGTAGAGAGGAGTTTCTCGTTTTTCTACTGTTAGGAATGCCATTTGTTTTGATGTGTCCAGCTCTGCACCCAAAAAGGTTATCCTTTGGGATGGTATCAGCCTTGACTTTTTTATATTGACTGTGTATCCCAGGGCTTGCAGTAGATAAATGACCCTTTTCAAGTCTTCTGTTAGCTTGTTTTTGTTGTCCGCTTGTAGCAGGCAGTCGTCCAGGTAAGGGTAGATTTGGATTCCCTGAAGCCTGCAATGAGCAATTACTGATGCCAGGCATTTCGTGAACACTCTGGGCGCAGTAGATAAGCCAAAGGGCAATGCTGAGAATTGATAATGCTCTGATCCTGCAAGAAATCTGAGGTATCTTCTGCAATTTGGTCATATGGGGACGTGCAGGTATGCCTCCTTGAGATCTAGAGTTACCAGCCAAGACTCCTTGCCCAACATGGAAAGAAGCTGCTGTAGGGTCAGCATTTTGAATTTTGGGACAATGAGGAATGTGTTTAAAGCGGACAGGTCGAGAATAGGTCTCCATTGGTTTTCTTTTCTTGGTACCAGGAAGAGTCTGGAGTAAAATCCCTGTCCTTGCTCCATAGATGGTACCCTTTCTACAGCTCTCATCCTTAGTAAGTGAGTTATTTGTTTTAGAGCTTCTGCCTTTTGATTTGGAGGTAGGTTTGGCATTCCTCTCTTCCTTGGTAGAGTATGGAAGTGAAACCTGTAACCTTGGTCTATTGTCTGCAAAATCCACTTGTCTCCTGTGATGTAATGCCAGTTTACTGAAAATAAGGCTAGCTTCCGCCTAAGGGTGCTTCTAGTTGTTCCCTGGTAGGCGGTGCCAGAGCCAAGTCACTGTGATTGTCCTGTAGTAGTGGTGGTGGCTGTATCTGTGGCTGTACCTCGCTGGTTGTTAGCCTGCCACTGGCGCCCCTGTAGGCACCTCTGGATTGACCTCTGCCTCTTGAGCCTATTCCTGCCTCTCTGAGCTCTGGAGGTGTCTGGAAAGGACCAATTCTTGGAGGGCCAATTCCTGCTAAACCTTGAAGGTTGGACCTGTAAGAAATCTTTCACTGTCTGGACAGATTTTGCCTTCTCTTCCATCTTCTTCAGCACCTGTTGTGCAGGAGAGCCAAACAAATTGATCTTGTCCATGGGAGCATCTAGTAGCTTTGATTTGACATGGTCTGGTAAGGCCTGCTCTTTTAACCATGCATGTCTTCTGATCACTGTGCCAGTCATGGCTGATCTAAAGGAAGCTTCCAGTGCATCATAGCCGCATTTTAAGGAATGATTACTGACCTGCTGAATGTTATGTACCATTTCCTGAATAGATTTTTTGTCTAATGGTTCATCCGAGGACAGCTTTTTAGTTAACTGGTCTAACATAAATTCTTGATACTGGATTATGTGGAATTGACAGTTCAAGGCCCTAGCTGAAAGAGTAGCAGAAGTGTAAACTTTTTTACCCCATCTCTCTAAGGACCTGGATTCCCTTTCAGAGGGGAGGGGGTTTTTGGCAGAGGTAGCTGCTACAGCCTTAGGTCCCTGGGAGATAGTTTCGGGATCTGCAAAAGGAGCCTTATACAAATGATGATGTGTGTCCGGGACCCTGTAATACCTATCGGGCTTAGCAGGGGCCGGAGGTAGTGAATCAGGAGCAGTACAAGCATCATTAAATGCATCATCCACAACAGAGAGAACTGGAGGGATGGCTAAAGGCCTATGCTGTGGTAAATGCAGAAAGGTTCTAAGCCTTTTTCTAGAGTCTGAAAAATCCTGGCCCTGCCACTGAAATTGTTCCCTCATAGCATGCAAGGTTTCCCCAAAGGAAAATTCCTCAGGCGGAGAGGCAGAAGGAATGGACTCTTCACCATCAGAGTCTTCATAAGGGGAGAAAGGGCCCTCTGGAGGGTTAGAATTATCTGAATCATCAGAGGAGTCATCTGTAGAAACTGGCTCAGGGGGCTCTGCTCTAGGCCTCTTCTCTGGAGGTGGG
This sequence comes from Protopterus annectens, assembly GCF_019279795.1. Taxonomy (NCBI): domain Eukaryota; kingdom Metazoa; phylum Chordata; order Ceratodontiformes; family Protopteridae; genus Protopterus; species Protopterus annectens. The sequence continues at coordinate 1,488,537,693 of NC_056729.1, read as the reverse complement.
TGAGAGGCCCTGTCTGGGTGAGGTTGGGATCCCCGGATCAAAGAAATGAGATCCTCTGCTAGACTAAGCATTTGTGAACTAGAGCTAGGCCTGTGAGAGGGGGTCTTAGCAGTCACATTTTTGGTAGATTTAGCTGCTTTAGCCCTGGCAAAGGCCTTAATCGACATGGTTGCAGGTGGCCTAGCAGCTCCACGTGCAGGGGTTGAAATATCCAAGGGTATAGTATCAGATAATTCCTGGGAACCTGCAAGAGCAGGTGGGATTTCAGAAGTCGATTCCACCAGGTTGGATGAGGCCTCGGTAGGAGGTAAGCTTCCAGCTGAAGGAAGAACTGCGAGCTCGGTTTCAGCCGAAACCGAGACACTCGCGGTTGGCTTAACCGCGGTTTCGGCCAAAACCGCGGACCGCAAGTGTCGGTCCTTTTCCTTGCGCTTTTTATATATTTGCGTAGTCGGAGGATCCGACGGCATAATGTAAGCAAAATCTGAGCCGAAAAACTCCTCAGCAAATTCCGACCGACGTCTAAGCGTCCGTCGGTTAAAAGAAGCACAGGCTAGACAAGCTGCTACGTCGTGGTCTGGGCCTAAACAAGGTAAGCAGTAAGAGTGGAAATCTTTATGAGGTATTTGTTTCCCACAAGTTAAACAGTTATTCACTTTTTCTGACATTGGCTGAGGCAAGAAAGAGTCCCCAACGGGGTACTTAGCTTTTTAGAAGTCTTGTAGAAGAAGTATTCGTAGTAGTAATCTCTGGTTCTGACCGACCGGCACTTGCGAACAGCTTCTGCTTGGCCACGGCAAGAAAGACTGAGGAAAATGGCGTCGGCTGATGCCTTTATACCCGAAGAACTGCAGCTATGACGTTGGGTGAAGTGCGACACCAGCCGAGGCCAGACCCAGACTTTGGAATCCGGCCGACCGAAGGGCTGCCTGACGACAGGACAACCCATTTGTAAGGACTGCAGATGCATCCTTGAAGGACATCAGAAAAAAGCAGATTCACCTTACCTGAGCCCATGTAATTGATCACCAATTCACAGAGACCCATCCTTCAGTCACAGATCAGAAAGTGTCTGGCCTCTTTTGAACGACAATTTAGTCGGAGGACTTTCCATATAAGAAGAACCGATTTGGTTTCTTCCCCGTATGGTTTCAACCACCTGGCCATCTGATCCAAGGCGAAGAGAGGGTTCCGGTCCGAAGGACCAATCTGTCAAAGGAAAAAACTTCAAAGACCAATTCACGTTAGGTTCAAGCAAGGCACCCTTTATTACTTGCAGCAAGGAGACAAAGCATGTAGGCACAAGGTTTGTCTGAATTACTCGTGATTAGTATGTTATTCTTATACAGTTCTCTTCCTGTCGCACAGAAAATGTTACTATTCTATTGCTGACGTAGTTGGACACAGCTTTCTGTATGTTCTACAGAAAATGTTACTAGACTTATTGCTGACTAGGTTAGATTATTTGCTAGCTTGCAAAACATTTTGAGAAAAACAACCTGGCCTTGGGCTTATATTAGCCCATTTTAACTTTACTTTTCAGTTCTTCAATTGTACTTTTCTAATACATGTGTTACATTTTGCCTGGATTCAAGGTACATTTCTAGCTTTAGTACAAGTAATGCTGACTATGGTTTATACTTTCAAGCATCTACTGTTTTCTTTATCAAAGCTTCTAGCAGCTGCATACTTTCTCATGGCATAAGCAGAAATGAATATCTCTTTGTTAGGTTTTATGACATAAGCAGAAATGAAATGTCTCTTGTTATTTTCATGACATTAGCAGAAATGAAATGCCTCTTGTTAAGTTTCTAATAGCTGTGCAGATTCATGCAGTGTGAACAGAATAAATGTATTAACCTTTTTAAACCTCAAATGCACTAAGCATGCATATTAGTATTATATATTTTCTAACACTTACTTCTGTTCTTTCCTTCTTCACTAATCCTTCACTCTTTTTATCAAACAAATGTAGCCGATACCTCCCCTTTGTTATTTCACGACTGTCACCACTTACAATTTCATCTGGGTAACTTCTTTCTTCATACTTCTCTTTTAAAACATCAATTTTGCGCAAGAATTAACTATCCAAGCAGGTTAACTTGCTTGCATGAATTAAGTTCTTTTAACAATATTTTTTTTAAGAAAAATGAGTATCATCTTGTAAAGCTCAAATATCTGTTCCTTGCTATGTTTTTATGAGAAACCAATGCACTCATCATTCCCTTCATATTTCTTAACAGAATATATAAGTAACAAATCTGTTTTCTACCAAATTTTATAGTAAATTTCAAAAAACTATCCACATTATTTAAAGTTAAAAATGGATGCAATTTGTCTTCACAATTCTTCCAAATAATAAATATCATCATCAATGAAATGTTTTGACACTGATTATAGGTTCATAGGTGGGTACTAGGCTATCTGCCCGAAGGCATTTATAAGCCTAGCCAGAATGTGTTGGCTTTTGCCGCCCCCTTAGATTAGTTCCCTGTGCCTCTGTCCAGCAAAGCCACTGTAGTGAGGTGAGGTAAACTTTCAGTTTCCCATCCACTCGTCAAGGTTACTTTTGGAGAGTGTTAGCGAGGAGCTCTGCCTAATATAGATTAGGATCTTGTTCCAAAGCATGGGAAGTCTCTGGGACAGGAATCTATCCCTCCAGCACGTCCTATTTACTGTTGTGGTGAGGTTTAGATCCCTAGAGAGTGCGGTTCCAGGGGATAAGGTTTTCTTTAGGTGGAGCATGTCCATCAATTCTGGGTTGGACATGGCCTTGTATGTCAGGCAGAGATCACCTCTGGGTAGGCGGAATGCAACAGAGTACAATTGGAGTTTCTTTAGTCTAGCTGCATAGGGCATCTGTTTGAGGCCATTGATCTTCATGGTGAGGTACTTCTGTGGCCTTTCCAGCTGTTGCAGGTGTCTTGTAAGGTACATCCCAAATGGGGCGTTGTACTCTAAGATGGGTCTGATGAGTGATGAGTAGAGGGGCACAATGACCTCTTTTGATCTGGATGTGAACCCTGATGTGTGTTAAATATATTCAACTCTTCCCAGGCAGTCATGAAAAGGTTACCATAACTTGGATCCATTGCATCTCCCATTCCTACTTCATTTTTTGTCTGTCTATAAAAAGTGCAGTTATGTTACACTTACCATAACTGTAGATATTTGAGTAGATCAATGTCGCAGCACTGATTCTTGGGTCTTCCTGCCATACAGAAATCCGCAACCAGCCTAACAGTACAGTTTTGTACCTACCATAAATGTAGATGTCCGATAGGAATGCATCTGCAGTCCTTACAAATGGGTTGTCCTGTCGTCAGGCAGCCCTTCGGTCGGCCGGATTCCAAAGTCTGGGTCTGGCCTCGGCTGGTGTCGCACTTCACCCGACGTCATAGCTGCAGTTATTCGGGTATAAAGGCATCAGCCGACGCCATTTTCCTCAGTGTTTCTTGTCCCAGATGCCAGGTGCCCTCTTGGAAGGCTAAATTTGGATAAATGCCAATGATTCCAAATAGTAGAGAGCAAACACAAAAAATAAGCATGTATGTACATATATACAAACAAATACACCATAACAGATTCCCCCAGCTAGCTATAAGATGGGCAAATACCCTAGGAGCACGACAGAGGGAAGGCGGTGGGTAATCCTGACTGCAGATGCATTTCTATCGGACATCTACATTTATGGTAGGTACAAAACTGTACTATGTCCTTCAAGGATGCATCTGCAGTCCTTACAAATGGGTAGAATACCATAGCCAAACTGGGGGAGGTGGACAAATAAAGTTATGGTGTAGTTAGGATCCCTTGCAAAACAGCAGTGGCAAAGCCTGCTCGGGATCTAGAGTATAAAGGTAAATTATAATGCTTGGCAAATGTATGCATGGAGCTCCAAGTAGCAGCTTCTAAAATGTCCTTGGTAGCCACTCCTCGTAAGAAAGCTGTGGTAGTGGCTGTTGCCCTTGTAGAGTGAGGCCTGATGTTCTCTGGAGTTTTCTTTCCATGGTAGGAGTAACAAAATCTAATGCAATTTCCTATCCACTTGGAGATTGTCTGTTTTGAAATTGCTTTTCCTTCCCTTCCTGTTGCATATGCTACCAGTAGCTGGTCAGTTTTTCTATTGCCCTTGGTCCTGTCCAGGTAATAGTGTAACTGTCTATGTACATCCAAGGTATGTAGCAGTCTTTCTCCCCTGTTCTGTGGGTTAGGGAAGAATGTAGGTAGGTGGATAGCCTGATTTCAAGAAACTCTGGAAACCACCTTAGGCATAAAGGAAGGATTTGTTCTCATGGACACTCTATCTTGATGGAAGTTCAGGAAGGGTTGCACTGCCATTAATGCCTGAAGTTCAGATACCCTTCTTGCTTAAGTGATTGCCAGCAGGAAAGCAGTCTTCCATGATAAGTATAGCAATTCTGCTGTTGCTGCTGGTTCGAAAGGAGGAAGTGCCAATTTTTCTAGCACAAAGTTCAAGTCCCATGCTGGTAATGGTGGCTTCCTAGGAGGCTTTACATTTTTAATTCCTCTCAGAAACTGTCTGAGCAGAGGATGTGAGAAGACGGGAGGATCCAAGTCGTATTCTGCTGAAATAGCTGATGCATGAATCTTGATGGAGGAATAGGACAGGCCTGTGTGGAAGAGCTCTGCCAAGTATTCCAGAATGTTGGCTATGTTTACCAGAGACACATCTTCTCCTTTTTCAGTACTCCAAATGAGATATCTTTTCCATTTTGCTGAATAATTTTTTCTTGTTGAGGGTCTGCGAGCCTCAAGGATAATGTCTTTAATCCTTTGGGATAAATTTGGGTTAATTGGTCTTATGCAATGTTCCAGGCAGTCAGCTGCAGAGTTTTCAGGTTTGGATGCAGATTGTTGTAGTTGTTCTGTGTTAACAGCAAGGGAACCAGGGGTAGTGGCCATATTTGTTCCCGAGACATGCTCCTCAGTAATGGGTACCAATGTTGCCTTGGCCAGTCTGGAGCTATCAGAATGATCCTTGGACGGTCCTCTTTGATCTTCAATAGCACTTTGTGCATCAAAGGAAGTGGTGGAAATGCATATGCTGTCAGGCTTTTCCAACTGAAGGATAGGGAGTCCACCTTCCAAGCAAGTGGGTGGTACGTCCTTGTGCAGAATTTGTTTAGTTGGTGATTGCGTGGGGATGCAAATAAGTCTATTTCTGGGAGTCCCCATTTTCTTGTAATGGTTTTGAAGATGTCCGGATGCAGCATCCATTCGTGGGCATCCGTGGTAGTCCTGCTTAAAATGTCTGCTAGGATGTTTTCTTTTCCTGGTACAAAAATTGCCTTTAACTGTATGTTGTAGCTCAGGGCCACATTCCAGAGATCCAGTGCCATCCGGCAAAGAGGATACGAGTGTGTGCCTCCCTGTTTGTTGATGTACCACATAACTGTGGTGTTGTCTGTCCTTATCATCAATAGACCTTGCTGAAGGAATGGTCTGAATGCCTGAATTGCCAGTTTTACTGACAGCATTTCCTTTAGATTTATGTGTAGGTGCAGCTGGTTTTGAGACCATAAGCCTTGTATGCACTTGTCCAGCATGTGTGCCCCCCAACCGAGGTCTGAGGCATCTGTCGTGATGGTTTGGCTTGGTTGAGCACTGTGAAAAGGCAATCCTGTGTTTGATTGACAAGCCTGAGCCCACCATAGGAATTCTTGCTTCAGGCATGGAATAATGGGAATCTGGGTTTCCAAGCTGTGCTTGTGTTAAGACCATAAATTCCTTAGGTACCACTGTAGTTTTCTCATATGCAGTCTGGCATGAGGAACCAATATTATGCAGGATGCCATGAAGCCCAAGGCTTGCAGAACTTTTCTTGCTGTCAGATGGTTCTGTTTTGCTAAGGCAAAGAAGTAGAGAGGTAGCTGCTCCTGTTTTTCTACTGTTAGGATTGCCATTTGCCTTGATGTGTCCAACTCTGCACCCAAAAAGGTTATTCTCTGGGATGGTATCAGTCTTGACTTTTTTAAATTGACTGTGTATCCCAGGGCTTGTAGCAGATAAATGACCCTTTGTAAATCTTCTGCTAGCTTGCTTTCGTTGTCCGCTTGTATCAGGCAGTCGTCCAGGTATGGGTAGATTTGGATTCCCTGAAGCCTGCAATGAGCAATTACTGATGCCAGGCATTTCGTGAACACTCTGGGCGCAGTAGATAAGCCAAAGGGCAATGCTGAGAATTGATAATGCTCTGATCCTGCAAGAAATCTGAGGTATCTTCTGCAGTTTGGTCGTATGGGGACGTGCAGGTATGCCTCCTTGAGATCTAGAGTCACCAGCCAAGACTCCTTGCCCAGCATGGGAAGAAGCTGCTGTAGGGTCAGCATCTTGAATTTTGGAACAATGAGGAATATGTTTAAAGCGGACAAGTCGAGAATAGGTCTCCATTTGCCTTCTTTCCTTGGTACCAGGAAGAGTCTGGAGTAAAATCCCTTTCCTTGCTCCATAGATGGTACCTTTTCTACAGCTCTCATCCTTAATAATTGGGATATTTGTTTTAGTGCTTCTGTCTTTTGATTTGGAGGTAGGTTTGGCATTCCTCTCTTCCCTGGTAGAGTATGGAAGTGAAACCTGTAACCTTGGTCTATTATCTGTAAAATCCACTTGTCTCTTGTGATGTAATGCCAGTTTGTCGTAAATAAGGCTAGCTTCCCGCCTAAGGGTGCTTGCAGTTGTTCCCTGGTAGGCAGTGCCAGAGCCAAGTCACTGTGATTGACCAGTAGTTGTGGTGGTGGCTGTGTCTGTGGCTGTGCCTCACTGGTTGTTGCCCTGCCACTGACGTCCTCTGTAAGCACCCCTGGATTGGCTCCTGCCTCTTGAACACCTATTCCTGTCTCTCTGAGTTCTGGAGGAGTCTGGAAAGGACCAATTCTTGGAGGGCCAATTCCTGCTAAACCTCGGAGGTTGGACCTGTAAGAAATCTTTTACTGTTTGGACAGATTTTGCCTTCTCTTCCATCTTCTTCAGTACTTGTTGTGCAGGAGAGCCAAACAAATTGATCTTATCCATAGGAGCATCTAATAGTTTTGATTTGACATGGTCTGGTAAGGCCTGTTCTTTTAGCCATGCATGCCTTCTGATGACTGTGCCAGTCATGGCTGATCTAAAGGAAGCCTCCAGTGCATCATAGCCGCATTTTAGGGAATGGTTACTGACTTGTTGAATATTATGTACCATTTCCTGCACATATTTTTTGTCTACTGTTTCATCTGAGGACACTTTTTTGGTTAACTGATCTAGCAAAAATTCTTGATACTGCATCATGTGAAATTGACAGTTCAAGGCCCTAGCTGAAAGAGTAGCAGAAGTGTAAACTTTTACCCCATCTCTCTAAGGATCTGGATTCCCTTTCAGAGGGAGGGGTTTTGGCAGACGTGGCTGCTACAGCCTTAGGTCCTTGGGAGATAGTCTCTGGATCTTCAACAGGAGCCTTATACAAGTGGTAATGTGTGTCCGGGACCCTGTAGTATCTATCGGGCTTAACAGGGGCCGGAGGCAGAGAATCAGGAGCAGTACAAGCATCATTAAATGCATCATCTACAACAGAAAGAACTGGAGGTATGGCTAAAGGCCTATGTTGCGGTAAATGCAGAAAAGTTCTAAGCCTTTTTCTGAATCTGAAAATCCTGGCCCTGCCACTGAAATTGTTCCCTCATAGCATGCAGGGTTTCCCCAAAGGAAAATTCCTCAGGCGGAGAGGCAGAAGGAATGGACTCTTCACCATCAGAGTCTTCATAAGGGGAGTAAGGGGCCTCTGGTGGGTCTGTATCATTTGAGTCATCAGAGGAATCATCTGTAGACACTGGCTCAGGGGGCTCTGCTCTAGGCCTCTTCTCTGGAGGCGGGTGAGAGGCCCTGTCTGGTTGAGGTTGGGATCCTCGGATTAAAGAAATGAGATCCTCTGCTAAACTAAGCATTTGTGAACTAGAGCTAGGCCTGTGAGAGGGGGGCTTAGCAGGCACAGATTTAGTAGTTTTAGCTGCTTTAGCCCTGGCAAAGGCCTTAATGGACATGGCTGCAGGTGGCCTAGCAGCTCCACGTGCAGGGGTTGAAATGTCCAAGGGAATAGTGTCTGATAATTCCTGAGAAACTGTAACAGTAGGTGGGATATCAGAAGCCGATTCCACGAGGTTAGAAGAGGTCTCGGCAGGAGGTAAGTTTTCGGCTGAAGGAGGAACCGCTTGCTCGGTTTCAGCCGAAACCGAGACACTCGCGGTTGGCTTAACCGCGGTTTCGGCCGAAACCGCAGACCGCGAGTGTCGGTCCTTTTCCTTGCGTTTTTTAGATATTTGCGAAGTCGGAGGATCCGATGGCATAATATAAGCAAAATCGGAGCCGAAAAACTCCTCAGCAAACTCCGACAGACGTCTAAGCATCCGCCGGTTAAAAGAAGCACAGGCTAGACAAGCTGCGACGTCGTGGTCTGGGCCTAGACAAGGTAAGCAGTAAGAGTGGAAATCTTTATGAGGTATTTGTTTCCCACAAGTTAAACAGTTATTCACTTTTTCTGACATCGGCTGAGGCAAGAAAGAGTCCCCAATGGGGTACTTAGCTTTTTAGAAGTCTTCGAAGTAGTTTTCGGAAGTAGTAATCTCTGGTTCTGACCGACCGGCACTTGCGAACAGCTTCTGCTTCGGGCGCCACGCGGCAAGAAAGACTGAGGAAAATGGTGTCGACTGATGCCTTTATACCCGAATAACTGCAACTATGACGTCGGGTGAAGTGCGACACCAGCCGAGGCCAGACCCAGACTTTGGAATCCGGCCGACCGAAGGGCTGCCTGACGACAGGACAACCCATTTGTAAGGACTGCAGATGCATCCTTGAAGGACATCAGATTCTTTACATCATCCTTAGAAGACAGACATCCAAAGACCGACATGTGGATGTCTGGGTATATGGGAGGTATTTGTCAGAGCCATCTCCAGTTCCTTCTAGCCAAGTAGTCCAATGTGCTACTCCATTGCTGTCAGAAAGCTCACAGTCCATTACTAAAGCTCATTTTATCCAGAGTAATTCCTTCTGCATTCAAATAAGTACCCTGTTTGATATTTTTCTCTTCTGATTAAGCAGTTATTGACTTTTTTAACATTAAGTAAAGAAAGCAAATCCCACGTAATGATTTTTATTTGCCTAGTGCCTTAACACATTTCTAGTTATCAGGATTGCACTAGGTTGCAAGCTAAGATGAGTAAGTATAGGGCCAAAGTCCTCACAGATCACATGGAATCTTAGGACCCTGCTTACCCAGCTTCCTCTCCTTCCTTTGCTTCAGCTGCTGTCTTATCCATGAAATGGAAGGGCACAAAGTTAAAGGAGAATGACTCAATGGCTGTCTGCAAAACTTTAGCACCCACAATAAAGTCACCCAATGATTTAGGCTCTTGCAGCCCCTGGTCCAAAAACTACTAGGCCCTGAGCTCTTTGGTGCGACCCCGAGGGAAGCCACCATGGCAGCAAGCCAATCAGATGTGACTACTCCAACATTCTTGTCTGTTGCTTCTAAGGTCGCTCCACAGCCTTTGTCTTCTGACACTTGAGTGCTGGTTCCCATGAGAAATAATTCTTCTTTGGCTGTCGGATGTGATCAGGTACACAGACTGAGGTCGCAGTCGGCCAACTGCGTCCACTGTCTTTCTTTTATAAACAAATGCCCAAGCCTAAGAGACAAGTCAGCTTGCCTCAGACAACTACCCAGTCTTCAGCTGCTAGTATACAGGTTCAATCACCATATCTTCTGAAGGAATCTATGGAGCCCAGTCAGGCATAGATGCCTGCCCCAGAAGCTTTTTCCAGTAAAAGGAGGGATGTTTCCTTTCAAGAAGATTGACTACTCAGGATCTGAAATTCTGCTCTGAGCATCTCACTCCTCAATCCTATCCAGACTTAGATTAGGATGATATCCTTTCCTCTCCTTTTCCCTCCAAAGACTTATCCTTCGGGGATACATTGCACAAGATGAAGAAGACTTCTAATTAGGACAGCAAAGAATTCTGTCAGGCACAAACCCATTATAGAGAGCTTCTAAGTCTACCATCCTTCACACCACTGGCTATTCCTCCAACTCATGTAGTACTTAATGAGGTTTTCAATTACATTTCTACGTAACCAGACTGTTTGCCACCTGCACTTAGGATGACAGATCAATTCTATAGAGTGTTCAACACTCACAAGCATCTTTATAAAAATCTACAAGCTGACCCTTCTGTAGTACCTAATGATTCTTCCAAAGGTGCTCCTACAGGTGCAGCTAAACACCCTTTACCAAATGTCAGAGAAAGCTGATTGCTGGATAGATGTGGAAAAAAAGCATATACTTCTGCTACCCTCTCTATGAGGATGCTTAATTGCAAATTTGATATGTTGAAATATTTAGAATCTCTAACAGAACAAATAATTTTCAAAACAGAATGGGGCATTTCTGACAAGTCCTTACGGGAAGACATACAGGAAACAGCTAGATCAGCACTGGAAGTCTCCAGACACTCCATAAAATGTGACTACGATGCACTGGATGAATCTTGTAGAGCAGCTACTACAGGTTCTGTTATTCACAGACACACATGACTGAGAACTCAAACACACTCTAACCAGGTAAAGGCTGAAATCCTGGATGCCCCACTGGATAAGTAATTCCTTTTTGGTCTTCTTGCAGAAAAAGTGATTGAGAAGTTGGACAAAAGAGAAAACAAATAAAAATTGTGAAGGAATTCTATCTCCCACTCCTAAATATAACATACGTTTTCTTTCTAAATCTTGGCCGCTTCCCCCAGACAAGACAAGGGGAAGTCTCCCTAAGCAAAAGAGACACAAGTAATCTAGGAGGGGGTTCCTCACAGGGAAGATCTGTGACAATCCACAGCCCCTCATCCCCATACCCAAACCTACCCCCCCCTCTATCATCTACCCTCCTAGGGTCCAGTGGGTCATTCACATCATAGAAATGCAGTATTCTATTCAGTTCAGAGAAAGATTACCATTTCTAGGGATGCTGAAACCTCCAGAAGGACAACAGTATCTTCTCCTTGTCATCTTGCTAGGTATTTTACAAGGGTCTGTTTATCTAGATCCTGCAGGGGAAGAAGGAAAAAGAAGTTATGTACTCACCATAACATTCCATGTTTGTAGTCCATCTCGTCCTTCATTCTTACATATGGGTTTGGAGCCGATTACAAAGCTCAAAGTCTCTCTCAGTTGGCTCGTGGCAAGGTAGGTATCCCATAGTGCATTAGTAATAATCCCCAGATCTTGTTTGCTTTTGTCTAAAAAAGTGATAGAAGGTATTTCCACAAGGAACAACAAAGATGAAAGGTCTCCCACCCTAAGGAAGATACTATCTTGTCTCCAGATCCTCCAAGAATACATGGATGGGGGTAGGTGGGTGGGTTCATAAGAATGAAGGGCGAGATGGACTACAAACATGGAACGTTACGGTGAGTACATAACATGAATAAATAAAATAAGAAAGAGCAATACAGCTCACAGACAGAAACCTTTATTTAGTGTTTCCGTCAGCTGTCAGCATTGACTTCTTCAGAATACAAAAAAGCACACTGAACCACTTGTTAAATATGCACTTTTGTCACATGACTTATACTAATTAAACAATGAACTAAATTTAAAAGGTGTATATTCATACTATTTAAAAATTTAAATTAATGATAAATTCTCTAGAATACTAGCAGCAGGAAAAACATCATTTTCTATACATAACATTGAAAGCAGCTTTTGGAATAGACAGAGCTCTGTTGTGCAAACTGGGATGACAAAACATATAAAAACCTGTACAAAACTAATAATCAAATTCTCAAAAATAACAATAAATAACCTCTTAACTTCACAATCTATTAGCTTAAAATGTCCTTAATAAAATTACATTTTTATTTACATATGAAATTCAGCTTTTAACTTGAGATAGCTAGAAATGGAAACAGTTTCATTAAGCCCAGGGGGGTATGTTGCATTGCACTTAAGCTGCCACATTAATTCTCGATACTCTAAAAAAATGTCTGAAGGAACCCCCCCCCGTCGTTGTTTCCTGTCTGTTCAAGGGCACTGAATTTAAACTGATGACCAGGATGTTCTTTTATGTGTTTGTATAACGCATTCTTGAGATTGATCTTTTTAATGTCATATAAATGTTGGTAAACTCGTTTATTGAGGCAATTAATTAATTAATTGTTATCTTGTGAGTACATAACTTCTTTATGTTCTGTAGTCCTATCGCGCATTCATTCTTACATATGGGACAGTGTCCCTAGCAACTTTTTCTCGGGTGACTCACAGGAATATACTCCTAAGAACCGTGGAATCAAAGGAGGCTCTACCCCTGGAGGCCAAGTCCAATTTGTTCATAGGTTCATAGGTAGGTACTAGGCTATCTGCCCGAGGGTATTTATAAGCCTAGCCAGAGTGTGTCGGCTTTCGCCACCCCATTGATTAATTAACTGTGCCTCTGTCAAGCAGAGCCAATGAAGTGATCCCACGGGTGTATTTTCTGTTACCCATCCACTCATCAAGGCTTCTCTTGAAGAGTGTTAGTGAGGGGCTCTGCCTAATGTAGTTAGGAATTTTGTTCCAAAGCATGGGGAGTCTCTGTGACAGGAATCTATCCCTCCAGCATGTTCTATTTATTGTTGTGGCGAGGTTTAGCTCACTAGAGCGCGTGGCTCGCAGGGACTTGGATTTCTTTCGGTGGATCATGTCCATCAATTCAGAGTTGGACATGGCTTTGTAAGTCAGGCAGAGATCACCTCTGAGTAAGCGATATCCCACTGAGTACAGCCGGAGTTTTTTCAGTCAGGCTGCATAAGACAAATGTTTGAGGCCAGTAATCCTCTTGGTGAGGTGCTTTTGTGGTCTTTCAAGCTGTTGGAAGTGTCTTGTGAGGTACATCCCAAATGGGGCATTGTACTCTATGATGAATCTGATGAGTGAAGAGTAGAGGGGCACTATAACTTCTTTATTTCTAGATGTGAACCCCTTAGTGATTAGATGGGCCACATAGAAGGATTTCCTAACTACTTTGGCAATATGATTGTCAAAGGAGAGATTAATATCCACCTGGGTCCCCAGATCTCTTATTACCTCTTCTGTATTAAGGGGGCTGCCGCCTATGTGGTAATTCGTGGGTGTTTTGTTTTCCCCAAACGGGATGACTATGCATTTTTTGGCATTTAGCTTGAGGCCATGACTTTGACACCAGGTGTCTGTCTCAGTAAGGCCATTTTGGAGGATGTCCATGTCAGCCGGAGAGTCAATTATGGCTCCCAGTTTGCAGTCATTGGTGAACTTTGTTAGCCATAGTCCTCCTGTGTTTGCCTGTACTTCTGAGAAATATATGCCGAACAGTAGGGGTCCCAGAACTGAGCCTTGCGGGACACCACTTGTGACTCATTTAGAGTCAGACCTGGAGCCCGCTATTCTTACTGTGTGAGTTCTGTCTGTAAGTCACTTGGCAACCCGTCTTGTGACGTAGGGGTTTATGTTCTGGCTGGTGAGTTTTTCTATAATACCAGAGTGAGGAATGGTGTTGAACACCTTGGCGAGATCAAGGTAGGCTGTGTGAACCACCTTTCCCTCGTCTATGGCCTTGGTAACTGTCTCAAAGAAGTCAACCAGGTTTAGTAGGCATGATCTGCCCTTAACAAAGCCAAACTGTCAAGTGTTTGGAGGTTCCCAATGTCTTTGTTAATGAGTTCCATGATAATGAGTTCCATGATGATGTGCTCCATAGCCTTGCAGAGCAGGCTAGTCAGGCTTAAAGGGTGATAGTTACCAGGGTCAGTTGTGGCCCCTCCTTTGTGGAGAGGAATAACCATTGCTGTGCGCCATTCTATGGGCACATAGCCTGTGGAGAGGCTGAGTGAGAACAGCGTGTTTAGGTGGGGGGTTAGTTTGTTCTGTAGTTTGTGCAAGACGCAGCCTGGGACACCATCTGGCCCCATTGATGCTGTGTTTTTGGCTTTTGAAAGGGCTGTTTTCACCTGTGCTTCTGTGATTTCCGGGGCACTACACTTTTCTGGTATTGTTGTGGGCCCTTTTGAAGGTGAGAGGGAGGTGAAGTTTGCACTGAATCTATCTGCCAGTATGTTGGCAAAATCAGTAGGTTCAGTATATTTTGTGCTATTCTGCAGTATCTTAGAGCATATCTGCGAGTTGCCACTTAGATTCTTGACATAGCTAAAGAAGGCTTTGTGGTTATCTTTCAAATCCTTGGCTATTTTTTCTTTCAAAGTTAGCCTTGGATGATTTTATGAGGGACCTTAGTTTCTTACTGATACTCATCAGGGATTTCTTTCCTTCTTGGGATTTGCTTTTTTTTCTGAACTAGTTTCCTCCTTTTGTTGTATAACCTGTTTATGGCAGGGGTCCACCATACTGGTTTCCTTCTCTAAGGGGAGTGAGTCTTGGTTTTGTTAGATATGGCATGATCCATGCATCCTTGTAGGTGCTCATAGAGTGCAATTGTAAAGGATTCTGCATCTTGGGCAGTGTTATCCTTTAGCGTGGGGGCTGTGAAACTTACCACTTCTGCCTTAAGTAAGGTGAAGTTTGCTTTAGAAAAGTTTTTCACTGTGGTTTCCTTGGTTGGGGGTAGTGGTGGGGTGTGGACATCCAGGGTGATTAGGATATGCTCTGATCTAACCAGTGACGGGTTGACCTCTGGTAAGGAGCACCTGTCGCCCATGTTGGTGATGACCAGGTCCAATATGTTGCAGCCTCTGGTAGAAGAGTTTACCAGCTGATCCAGGACATTTGAGTTGATAAATTCCAGGAAGCGCTGAGCCTGGGAGTTTGTACTCAATTAGTTTTCCCAGTTAATGGTAGGGTAATTGAAATCTCCCAAGATCAGGGTGTTCAATAGGACCTTCATGTTTTCCAGTGTCTCCAGGAAGGCGGAGTGGTGGTCCTGGGTCATGGAGGGTGATCTGTAGCAGGCCACAATTTGCATTGCAGATTTGTAATGAGTAATAAAGGTATGAGGGGTAGCCCAAGTTGCTGCTGCACATATACTGTCAATTGGAATTCTGGCTTGAAAGGCAGCAGATGTGGATACAGACCTGGTAGAATGAGCTTTCATTTTAAATCGGAATTCTTTGTCATTAGAAGAGTAAATAAAAGATATACAATTTGAAATCCAGTTTGATAATGTTAACTTGGAGAAAATAACCAAATCCGCCACTCCTCCACGTCAGAAAGAATAAACTGAAACAAAAACACCTCCGCTTGCTTTAACCATAAAGGGTATCCTCCAGTAACATGTCAGACACCAGTAAACATTAAGTATCGTAGCACAAAATTGTGTGAACCACTCGCAGTATAAAAAACTGTAGATTTAATAGAACACCAAAAACAGCATGGCAAACACAATTGGGATTGAGCGCGCTTTCATCTATCTCATCAAGACTTCATCAGAATCCATTGTATCCTATGTTAACTGACCTTAAATACAATACCAGCTGATTAATTAATTGAATAACAACCGGATTGTTATCCTATCAAATCTATACATAATGCTAAATCAAAAAATCCACAACCTAATACAAAATACAAGCATTTTCTAAGTGCCAAATATTAAAGAACTAATCTAAAAATATTAAAAACATTTTGAATTAAAATATATGTATAACCCTAAAAAACATTTTATTATAATCCATGTATGGTCTTAAATGTTGTAAAAAATACCACAATAAATAACTAAAGTAGGTTGAATACATAAATTACATAAAAAGTGCTCCAGATGTCATCAAAAATACAGAACACAACCACTATCTATGTATAAATATATATATATATATATATATATATATATATATATATAGGTGTATTTTATGTATACTGTATATAAACATATGGGAATAGTATCTTATTATTTCATTGATTTATATTGTCTATTTTATCAAAAACATCCTCCATCCAGATCCAATATACCCACTCAAAACTATTTAACTCAATTTAGGGTTATTGGATAGTAATTTTAAGGCAGGTTTTATGGAGAGGTGATCGTTCATCCCATTGGAACCACAGGCATCTAGCCTGAGTTGCCAAATCATTTCTCTGTACTCAAGTAGGGACTCCCAATCACCTCCCCTGTCGCTTCTTGTAACCTCTTCAAGGACCCAAAACTTAATATTGGCTTTTGTACATACCTCAGTGTGCCTAAAAAGGGCGTTATTAACATTTCTTTTGTTTATATCTCTTATATGTTCATAGACCCGCTGTTTTAACTTACGTTCGGTTTTCCCGACGTAATATTTTCCACAGGTCAAACACACAGCTAAATAGACTGGCATACCTTTTCTTGTTTCAGAAAAAGATACAAACAATTGGTCTGATCTCCTAAACTCCTTGGTTCTATATAGACATAGAACCTTAACTGTCTGTGAACATCAAGTTGATGAAACTTATATTCCACTTTGAATGATTAGGAAAAAAGACTGGTAGTTCAATAGTTTGATTCATATTAGATTGAGAACAAACCTTGGGGATGAAGGACGGATTTGTATGAAGGGAAACTCTGTCTCTATGAAAAATCAAGTAAGGAGGTTTGACTGACAGTGCTTGTAACTCTGACACTCTTCTGGCGGATGTAATGGCTACTAGAAAAGTGGTCTTCCATGAAAGGAACTTTAATTCACAGGTATGTGTGGGTTCAAAAGGCAAGGAAGTAAGTTTGGACAGAACAAAATTAAGATCCCAGGGAGATACAGATTTTTGAAAGGGAGATCTTAGCAAAGTAGGGCCTTTCAAAAATGATTTACACAATCTGTGAGCCATAAGATTAGGTTAATGTTGTCCCAAATTAAAACTGGAGATCGCTGCTAATTGAACTTTGATTGTAGCAGCAGCTGATCCCTGATGAATAAGTTCAGTTAGGAATTCTAACACCAAGAGAATGGAGGCTGTACAAGGATCTATGTTTTTTTCTCATGCCCAGATAGAAAATCTTTTCCATTTGCTAGCGTACAATTTTCTCGTAGAAGGCTTGTGAGAAGATGTCAGGATATGTGTAACTGCAGGGGAGAAATCATGAAGCCTGACTAGGGATGGAAATGGAGCAGCCATGCTGTCAAGTTGAGGGTGTGGAGACGAGTGGAAGGTGCCTGACATATGTGTCAGAAGGTCTGGTACTGGGTCCAGAGTCCATGGATTGTCCAGAAGGTGAGGCCCGAGAAAGGGGAACCAAATCTGATGAGGCCAGTAAGGAGTGATAAGAATCATTTTGCTTCCCAAGGTCTTTGCTTTCTGGATCACTTTCGATATTAGCGGAAAGGGAGGGATGGCATAAAGAAGTCCTGATGGCCAGTTGTGAACAAGTGCATCTCTTGGTGTCTCCCCCTGAGGGGGGGGGGGATAATGGAGAAATAGTTGTTGCATTTGGTGTTAATTGGGCTGGCAAACAGATCACAGCAAGGCTGTCCAGATTTGTGGAAAATCTGTTCTGCGACTTTCTCATTCAGAGACCACTCGTGAGGCATCAAGATTTCCCTGCTGAGCTTGTCGGCTATCACACTGTTTGTCCCCAGAATATGCGTTGCAACTAGAAAGTGTTGGGAAGATATCGCCCACTGCCAAACACAAAGAGCCTCTCAACATAGGGAGTAGGATCTGGTTCCTCCTTGTTTGTTTATATACCATACCACTGACATATTGTCTGATTTTAATGTTTTTAACACCATAAGGAGAGAGAATGTTCAGGGTTTTTAATGAATGTAGCAACAGTTTTTTAATGATTGTAGAATGATATAGGACCAAGCACAATGCTCCTTTTATTTTTTAGAATGTATCAGGGTATATGCATATTTTTTACTTATTTGCATGGACATTCTGATCATTAATTGTATATTTGGATGGAAGTATTCCTTCTAAATATTGTTGCATTTAACTATGTTAACTTTTTTGAGTATCTGTTTCTTTAAGACAAGATAACATGTGACATATCAATTTGTAATGTCCAATAGGAAGCTTAAGGATGGTTTAAAAATGATTCAAACAGTTTTATTCATTGTTTTAAGAGTCTGAAGAAGCCTTTGGCGCTCACTCATTGGAATAAACTTTATTATTTTTTATGAATGCATCCTACTTGAAGTTCCTTTGAATCTCTGCTTTTCGTTTCATTGCCACTGGAGGGTCACACACTTGGATTTGGATATTGTCTGATTGGATTGCTATTGTCCCTACAGGAAGAAAGTCATGAAGTGCTTGCAATGCTAGTAGCACTGCTCTCATCTCTAGAACACTGATATGCAAGTGAGCCTCGTGTTCTTGCCATGTGCCTTGGACTGTCCTGCCTAGATAATGCCCCCCCACCCTATCTTGGAGGCATCCATGGTCACAGTAGCAACGGGTTCGCAAGGAATGAATGGTGTCCCTATCATTAGATGATTGGACTGGATCCACCAACTAAGATCCTTTTTGCAAGATTCTGTTATCAAAATAGGATGAGACAGAGGCAGTTGTTGAAGAGACCACTGGGAAAAGAGTAGCCATCGAAGAATTCTCATATGTAGTCTGGCTAGTGGAACTAGAGTTATAGTAGAGGCCATGGCTCCTAGAAGTTTGAGCACTGTCTTCGCTTTGACTTTGTGTTGGGGAAGTAGGCTGTATATCTGTTGTCTTAGATTTTGTATTCTGTCTGCAGGAAGGCGAGCCATCATTGCAAGTGTGTCTATTTCTGCACCTGTAAAAGTCACATATTGAGAGGGCGACAAGGCAGACTTTTCCCAATTGATAGTAATCCCTAGCTGAGTGCAGACTTGGATGGTTGAATCCCTGGTTTGTAGAAGTATGTGCCTGGTGGTGGTAGTCAAGAGCCAGTCGTCCAGGTACGGAAACACTTGGAATCCAAGACATCTCAAGTGAGCCATTACTACTGCCATACATTTGGAGTTCTATGGAGCACATCCAATTGTCTTTCCCTAACAGAGGGAGTATAGACTGCAGTTCTACCATTCGGAACTTGGACTTCTTCACTGATTCGTTTAATTTGCTGAGATCCAAAATGGGCCTCCAGTCCCCTGTTCATTTTGGCACTAAAAAGAATCTGGAGTAAGTTAAAAATCCTATCTGGTCTGCGGGGATGGTTTGGATGGCACTCTTTTGAAGCAACTTTTGGACTTCTATAGTTTTTCTCTGTGATTGGGTGGAACATCTGGGATTTTCTTGGTGGGATGAGGTGGAAAAGAGAAGGGTATGGAGTATCCTCTGGAAATTATTCTTTGTATCCACTTGTGTTGGGTGATGTCATGCCATGCTTCTGGATACAAAGATAAGTGACCCCCGACTGGCTCCAGAGAAGCGCAGTCGGGCGCCACTTCAGCAGTGCTGATAGGAATGTCCATGAAAGGAATTGCGGCCACCCTGGTTTTGCAGACCCCCCCCTGCCTCTAGGGCAATGTCTATCATTACTTCTTCCTCCTCTGCCTCTGAAGGAGGAATCACCTTGTGCGTCCGGGAAAAATCTCTGAGATTTCATGAACCAGATTTTCCCACCTCTCTGAACTTTAGGGTATGGTCTAGAAGGGACGGAAAAACGTACTTCCATGGCAGAGTGATTTTTCCCTTCCTGCTTGCACCTGGTGAGTGTATCTTTTACCTTTGGTCCAAACAGAGAGGAACCGTCAAAGGGGGCGTTGGCAAATGTAGATTTGAAGGGCTCAGCAAAGTTACATAAGCGCATCCAGGAGTGTCTCCTAAGGGAAGCTCCTGAACCCACTGCCCTGCTCGTTCCATCTGCTGCATAAGATATCAGCCTCATGGAGGAGTTAACAATGGAGTTTAAGGTAGACAACTGCAGAGTAACCTTCTCGGGGACTCCTTCAGCTAAGGTAACTTGGAGAGTATCTCCTATCTCCTTTAGGATATCTCTTTGAAGCCTAGTGAAATGGGTGAGGTAATTCAGCAATCTGAGTGTAAAAGCCGCTGAAGAGAAGATACTCTTTCCGTATCTATCCATTGTTCGAGACTCCTTGTTCAGTAGATGGACAATTGAGGAAGTTTCCGCTAGTTCCTTTTTTGTCGCTGCTGCCACCACCATGGCATCTACAGGCACACCTTTAGTAAAAAACTATTTCTCTTTGGGGGCTGAAAGAAATTTGTTGGGCCTTCTGGGGACTGGTTCCATGGCATCTGGAGTCTCCCACACCTTTTGAATGACTGAATGTAAGAGCTCATCGAAAGGTGGAGACACCTAAGAGTCTGAAGGTTGAGACCCAAAGGCCTTCAGGTACACTGACTCCTCATCAGAAGGGGTGACAGTGGGCCAGCCATCGCTCTGTTTCAGGATCTCTAGGATATCTACGAAGGAGATATCATCAGAGGACGACCTAGGGGACCCTTCTGACTCCTCAAGGTCAGTGTTTCCTCTTGCAAGTTCTCTTCTGAGACGGCACCTCAAGAATTTGCAACAACAATTGCAATAATTCAACAAACACTAATAGTTCTAGCTAATAAGAGTTAATAAAGGAACAATGCACACAGCTATTAATTTTATACTACTTATTCTAGTCAAAAACACAAGTTTAGAAAAGGTCCTAACCCAAACATGGAGCTATGCCTAAGATATCTAAAAATAGCAAAAACTAGCATACCAAAGAAGGGATACCACTCAGAAGAAAAGGGGCCCGCAGAAGTGACAGCCAACAAGTTTTCAACAACAACTTTGCAAATATTCAAAAAAAAAACACACACACTAATTTACTACTATAATAACAACTATTAAGCTATTTATACTAAACTACTAATATTATGAAAAACGATCACTAAAGACAAGAATAATGAAGAAAAATCCAATTTAGTCACGGCCAAGAAAGAGAGCACTTCTGAACTCGTAGACGCGGCAAACAAGATTTGGGTATTCTTACTAGTGCACTATGGTATACCTACCTTACCATGAGCCAACTGAGAGACTTCGAGCTTTGTAATAGGCCGAGTCAGAGCCGAGGATTGGCTCTGAATCCATATGTAAGAATGAAGGTGAGATAGGAATACAGAACATCAAGGTTTTACTCAAGAATCTTTCTCATCCGTCTTGATGCAGAGAAAGCATTTGACAGAGTAAGTTGGGACTTTATGAGCAGGGCAATGGAAGCATTTGCATTTCTGAAAAAATTATAAGGTTGATTAGGAGGATATACGAGGGATCAGAGGTTAAAATTAAAGAGGGGTGGGGTCCTCTCGGATAATTTCTGCTTGAGCAGAGAAACCAGGAAGGCGTGTCCACTTTCCACATTTTTATTTGCATTATATTTAGAACCACTGGAAAAGAAATTTAGGGACTCAGAAATTTAAGGATATAATTGGTATGGTAGTCAAGAAAAGCTGCCTCTATTTGCAGATATTTTATACCTGACAAAACCAGAAAGAGACATTACAGTGCCATGGAACATTTTGAGACAGTTTCAAATCTTTTTAGGATACAAAATTAGTGAAGCTAAAACGAAGGCAATAGCGATAAATTATATACCCACACATGAATTGGTTCAGTAATATCCATATTTAAGGGGACATGATAAAAGATTATGGAAAAAAATATTCTGGTTTGAAAGCTAAAGATATGTAGGAAGAGACTAAACAAAAGATAATAAAAAAACTGTGAAAATGGAAGCTTTGTTATATGGAAATGGAAGATACAAGCAGTTAAAATGGTTTTAGTCCCATTAGTCTTATGCCCAGAGTCAGGCATATTTTTATCAACCAGAGGAGAAGTTGTGGATAGCAATTAAAGAGCTGAAGGACTTTATCCAGAGGGGAAGACAGCAAGAGTCAAGTGGGATAAGCTGATTCTTCCAGTAGAACAGGGCAGACTGGGATTACCCAACTTGAAGGGGTATTTCAGATCTACTCAGTTAAGGCTCCTATACATAGCACAAGCAGAAAACTATAATTCAAAGTGGAAAGGGATGATGATGAAACAAGGGGGAAGCTCAAGAAACAAGGAGTGACTAGGATTTTGGATGCAGGTCTTTAAGGAGAATAACAGTAATCATACAAAATATTATATCTGTAAAGTAGCAGAAAGTATCCTAAGAACTAAGCCAGCACATGAATGGAGAACAGAGATTCTGCTAATAGGGATGACTGCAATTAAATATATAGACAACTGGCAAGAAAGGGTTGGAATTTATTAGAGAAACTGGCAAAGGAATCAAGGTATTGGGAGCAAATAACTAGTTAGGGAAAGATGACAGAATGGGAAGACAAAAGAATTTATTTGGACTACAGGTTAGAGAGTGCCTTCCATATCAAGGACTGATATCAGAATATAGGCAAAGAGAAAGAAATAGGGGGTACTAAATGAAAGACCACCACTGGTAGAATTTGTAATAGAATCTAGAACAGAAGCTGCCATTAAAAAAGGAATAATTAATACAGTGTATAAAAATACTGCATGATAACTATAAGAATGAGTCAGAGGAGGTTAGAAAGGATTGGGAGAAGAGATTGGATAAGCAGTTCACAAAGAAACAATGGGAAGATATATGTATGATGCCCGAATATGCAACAAAATCTAGAAGATTTAGGATTTTTGCTTGGAAATGTTTACATATTTTTGTAACCCAAGTAGACTCCAGAGAATGTTTCCTCAGGTAGACAGCAAATGGAGGTGTGATGGGGAAGAAGGTAATTAGGAGCATATTTTCTGGGAGTACGTTGAGTTGGAGGACTTTAGAGATTCCCTGCGGGGTGCACTGTCAGAGATGGTGGGTGGGCAGATTGGTGTGACAAGGGAAATGACTCTTCTGAGCTATGATACAAAATCAGAATTGCCTAGACATAGTAAGGCCTTGCTGTGTTTAATTATGGTGGCTGCCAAAAAAGCAATTACTAGAAAATGGAAATCAAAATCTAAACCAACTATACTAGAAATAGTGAATACAGTAACCAAGGTAAAACAACTGGAACTAAGATCTTTAGAAAAGGGTAGGAGCAAACTACATAAGAAAAAAATGGGAATTGTGTGAACAATACATCCAGAGGAGAAATGAGGTTTAAAAGAAGGCAGGACTTAAATGAGCTATGTAATGCTTGACTGAAAATGACCGGGTAGATTATAACTTGTATATAATGTTTCAACTGGGAGAGTGTCAGTATTATTTGAGATATAAAATGCTTGCAACTAGTATTGTGTCGGTGTGGTTTGGTTTTGCTTGACTGAAAATGACCGGGTAGATTATAACTGGTATATAATGTTTCAACTGGGAGAGTGTCAGTATTATTTGAGATGTAAAATGCTTGCAACTAGCACTGTGTCGGTGTGCTTTGTTTTCATTTATACTATTAAACCATCACTTACAACAAAGGCAAAGATGTTTCTTGTTTAAAAAAGGCAGGAATTGAATAATTTATGTAATGCTGCTTACGTTATATGACATATAGCAATATATGTGAAGCACAATGTTTGTAAACGTGAACTTGTTAATACAGTTTGATTACTTTTATATAACTGTAAATTTGCCTATGTCACACGTAATAATTCAATAAAGGTGTTTAAAAAAAATCTTTCTTGTCCCAACAAAAGAAGGCACCAGAAGACATATCTTAGACCTGTCAAAGTTAAATGTCCCAAAATTCCAAATGCAAATCCTTCAGAAACTGCTACCCATGATTTTAAAGGGATTAAATGGCTACACTAGACCTAAAGGATGCCTATCTGTACATCCCTATCTCAAAGGAGTACAGGACATACCTCTGGTTTGTGGCAGCTGGGATACATTACCAATTGTGTGCTTGCCATTTGGGTTATCCCCGGCTTCCAGAGTTTTCACCAAATGTCTATCTCCAGTAATAGCCCACTGTAGAACCTGAGGGGTGAACATTTACCCCAACCTGGACAGGTACCTCGTTCAGGCACAATCCATCCCAGAAATCAAAGCCACCTTAAAAATCACAATGGATTGCTTCCAGAAGGTAGTTGTCACCCTCAATCAACACGTCACAAATTCAAACCCAGATAAGAATTCTTCTCCTAAGTTTATTGATATATTCAGTGCAAGAAAAAGCCTTCTTCTCCCAAGACAAGTCTTCTTACCTCACAAATTATCTAGTCAGTCTACTTCCAAAGCAGACAATCTCTGCATGAGAATAGCCAACAGCCTTGAGATACATGGCATCCTGCATTTTAAAGGTGCCCCCTGCAAAACTTCACATGAGAAAATTCCAGTGGTTCCTAAAAAAAAACATGGGAATAGCATGCTCAAACTGTGCTTTCCCCTGGAAAGATAAAAATTCTGCACTAGTCAACATTTATGCACATTATCTTCCTGGGCCTACAGTGCTATTTATAGTGCTTCAAGCACTACCAAAGGACCAACATGTGAAATAAAGAACAACACTGTTTAAATATTATAAACATTTCTAGAATACTAGGGAATACCACAAAGATTATTTTATAATGTTTATTCCATCTCTGTTCTCATAAGCACAGATGTGAAAGTTGAAACTGTCCTAGATGTAAGGAAGTGTTTCTTCAGCAGTCAAATGCTTTTCTAAGAAATGATGAGCACATAAAGACTTCTTCACAAAAATATCAAAAGGAAAACTTCTTTCTCTATCTCTCTCTCTCTCTCTCTCTCTTTGTTTTGCTCATTTTCTTATCCCTGGTGTCCGTCAATTATTAGTCCGCTCCACTCAACTGGCCCATTCATTCCCCATCACCAGGGTAAAGGTCAAACTAGAGGGATCATCAGTCAGACTGGCATGGAGGTGGTTCAGTCTTTTTCTTTTATGCAGCCATATCTCCTGCATGTAACTGACAAAGCATTGGGAAGGAATGTCCAATGAGCTGACAATGGAGGACATCCCTTCACTTCTGGAAGAGGCATTACCTATAAACATCCCTGACCTTCTCCCCAAAGTAAGAGTGGTAGTTTCCCTGCTCTCCACAAAGGAAATCACAACTTCATAGTATTCCCCCAAGTGCACACAATCCCCCCTCATCCTCCTGAGAGAGGCAGGCATGCCATGCCCCTTCAACCCTCCCCTCGGCATCTGGCCCCTCAAGTGGTGGAGCCACTAACTGAACCCCAGTCACCTATATCACAGTTAGCTCCCCATGCCACTGTGCCATGCAGCCAGGCTTCCTTCTCACTTTTTTGACAGTTAATGGATGAGGCATTACTTTTACTTTATCATTATCTCTTTCTTTTTCCTTTCATACACTTCTTTCCATTTCTTTGTCTTTTCAGACATATTAAATGAGCTTGCTTTAATTTTTTTAGGGTTTGCACCTTTCCCTGACTTTGTAAATCCCTCATTTTATTGTCTTACTTTTATTAATCTGTTACCTTTTTGTAAAATGTATTTTATTTATTTATTTTATTTTTCATTTGTTAACCGTGTTTCTCCGACTGAGCTTGTGCCCTTTTTCAGTGGAGGCCCAGGGAGAAAAGCTCCACAGTACAGAAATTATACAAGAATAAAAATCAAAGTACAAAATTATGCAAGTGAAGAATTGACACTGCTGACTAAAAGTCATAACTCAGTAGTACATATTATACAAGTATGAAATTCAATGAGCAAAATTTGTGCATGTATGAAATTCACAATGTAGGGCAAAGACATTCGTGGTACTGATTATGGTAGTGAATACTTAAAAGGAGTTAAGTATAAGTTAAGTAGATACAAGAGAAAGTATATACAAAAGGAGAAAACTGATGATCAAACTGTAGTGCAAGAAGAGAGGTTGGTGATTATAATAAGTAAGAAGTGAGTATAGTAGAGGATTAGGTCAGAGCATTGTTGGAAAGAGTCCGAAGAAATTGTTATTGGTGGTCTAGTATGAGCGAGAAAGAGAATTAGTTTGAAGAATAGGAGTGTGAGGAGAGAAGAAGAAAATGAGTGTCAGATTACTGGGGGCAGGAAGTTAGAGGGGTATATAGAGTATTAGTAGATTATTGTTGTAATACCCGGGAAGTTAGAACAGATAGTATTATTGTGGGAAAGGAGATAATACTAAAGAATTAGAGAGAGAGTGAGGAGAATAAAGGAAGAAGGAGGGAGGGAGGGGATTAGGTGGGGTGGTTACAGTGACATCTTCTGGTGCTGCAAAGGTAATTTCTGAGAGCTGACTTGAATTCATATGCATTACGGATATTTTTGAGAGCTATAGGAACTTTATTCCATGATACACTAGGAAGATAGCAATATAGGCTTTCTCCTAGTGATTTTTTAGGTTTATGAATCTGTAAGAAGCACTAGTCTGAGCTTCTGAGGGAGCAAGGTGGGTTATAGAGGGAGCCTAGAGATGATATGTTAAAGCAGGAGGAGGGTTCACTGAGGATAGTGTGGATGGTGAGAAGATGAGTAAATAGGAGTTGGTTAAGAAATTCCAACCAAGTTAGATTTTAGAGAGCAAGACAGTGGTGTAATTTTATTGGCATGTTGGCTGCAAATCTGGCTACTTTGTTATATGTGGTTTCAAGTTTAGATAGTAGAGGGGACTGTAAGTTATTCGGCATTTGACAGCAGTACAAGAGGTTGGGGAGAAGATAAATTTGGGCAAGTGAGATTCTGGAGTTGGGGGTGAGGAACCTTTGGTTTCTATGAAGTAGTCTGAGCTTTTGGTGGGTTTTCTTTATACAGCTGTGTACATGGAAGTTGAATTTAAGTTGGTCATCAATGGTTACACCAAGGAGCCTAGGTGTGGGCTTCAGGGAAGATTATGGTGTTGTGAAGGGATGAGACTGTGAATGGGGATTTAAGATGGTAGAGAGAGTTGGGTAGGTATAAGAGGAGTTTTGTCTTTTTAGGGTCAAGTATGAGTTGGTTGTTAGTAAACCAAGTATCGGTGAGGTTAAAAAAATTTGGGGTACGGTTGAGCAGGTTAGAGGGGTTGTCAGCAATGGTAATAATTTAAACAGGGCAAACTCTCCAGGAACTGCTAAAGCAGTTAACTGAACAAAAAAAACAAGCAAACACTATTAAGATGTGATGAAGATCTATTAATATCTGATGAAGGAAAATGTTGAAAGTGCTTATCTCCTGTTGTTTTATTTCCTTTTATTATTTATATTCTGTACGTTATGGTATCGAATTGTTTGAAAAACACTGGAAACATGAGCCACAAAGCATCATGGAAAATGATGAAGTTGCTGACATCTATCTTTTGAACTGATCCCATGTGATATAAACTTCATCATTCATCCAGTTATGATTAAAGTTTTTACTTATTTTATTCCTATCATGCTTTTTTAATTTCTCCAAATCTTCTGGGTTTCTAATACCATGATGGGAATGGACCCCATTCCTAAGTCAAAGTACAATTAAAGTGCGTGAAATTAGTATTGTTTCAATCATTGATGTCAGCCTAAAGTGCTCTTCACAGCACTCGCAGTGTGCCCAGTAATGACTCCTCCTGCAGTTCGTATGGAGTTACATGGATTGGTAACATATCTAAGTGCGACTGTAAATTCTTTTTTATAAGACCCGTTGCTCCTACTATTATTGCAACTGTCTCGGTACCTTTCTTCCACACTGCTCTCATTTCTGCCTGCAGTTCCTGACATTTTATGACTTTGTGTCTCTCTGTATGCAAGATGCTGTAGTCACTGGGTGTTGTAATTTCAATGATCAATGCTACTTTTGTCTTTTTCTTGGACCACTATATCTGGTTTGCTGACATCTATCTTTTGAACTGATCCCATGTAATATAAACTTCATCATTTTCCATGATGCTTTGTGGCTCATGTTTCCAGTGTTTTTCAAACAATTCGATACCATAATGTTTGCACAATCCCCAGTGCAACAACCTTGCCACATTATTATGCCTTTCAGTATACAGTCCTTCTGCCATTAGTATATCGCAACCAGCAACAAGGTCTGCAACTGTTTCCAATTCGGTTTTACAAAAGCTATATTTGTCTGTTTCTCGAACATGTTCAATGGACTTTACAAACCAACGTGTACGGAGCCCACTGTCTTGGGCTGACAATATTAACCTTTAATCTCTTGGTTTGAATTTGCCTCTCCTTAACAATTCCTGCATTCATTCCTGATCAACACGAGGTTCTTCCACAAGTTTTCTATACTTGCAACTATATTTATGCTTTTTCCACATTTCTTGCCTTCTTATCTGGTCTTTCACCTTATATTCTTTCTTTTGTTTTTAGACCCATTCAGTTGCTGCCTGATTTTTATCCACTTCTGCTTTGATTTCCATTCCTGCTTGCCGCCAATATACTTCTGATAAATTAATCAGAGAAGTCATCTTAGATTTATTATCATGTTTCAAGACTTTCATTATATTTGGGCCTTGTGAGGTGAGCAGATTTGTGTGGAGTCCAACAATTGCAGATCTATATATGTAATCAATTTCAAGAAGACCCATCCCTCCTTCAGAATGGGGAACATATAATCTTGGTATACACTGATTTTTATAAATCATTTGGTGAGCATGAAGCATCTTCTTGTTTTCCTATCCAATCTATCCAACACATTTTGGGGTCAATCAATCACTCCAAAACTGTAAGTTAGGACAGGAAGAGCAAATTGGTTTATAGCTTGGATTTTGTTCCTAGATGTCAGCGCTGTTTTCAGAATTAATTAAGTCTTCTAAAGTATTCCTTACTAAGTTTTATTTGCATTTGTTCATGTTTTATTGTTGATCCTTCATCAATTCCCAAATATTTATACACTCCTTCTTGCTCTTCTCAAGTTCTTTTATATCACATTCTTGTCCCAAACTGATGTTTTCCTGGCATGGCAGTTTTCCTGCTTTAAAGGTTGCTTTTTCACACTTATCAAGACCAAATGACATTCTTACATCAACTGAAAATGTTTTGACAACTTGCAGTTGTGCTTTCAGTTCCTCATCTGATGAGCAGTTTTAAATCATCGACAAAGAGACGGTGAGAAGTCATTACACTTTGTTGTTTTCTAGGAGCCAGATTACAGTTGTTTAAGTTGAGTAAGTTTATTCTTATTGTAGGACCTCCTCGCTATGGTGTCAGCTTAACTTGTGTGTTTGCTAGCAATGGTAATAATAGTGGAGTCATCTGCATACCGTATGAGAGCTGAATGAGGACAGAAGTGTGGAACTGGTTAGTAAAAATATTAAAAAGAAGGGGGCCTAAGACTGAGCCTTGTAGGACACCCATTATTATGGGAAGCCTCCACTGAAAGTAAAGCTTTCAAAGTTTTTTACCCTAATCAATATCACTATGGTAAATAAAATAAATATCATGTAAACAATTATCAGTGTCACATAAATCTGTTTTTCAACTGCCGGTCTGACAGAAACTTCCTGTCAGTCTGTGAAAGATTAGGGCCAACTGACTGGGAGATTTTATTTTTTTAAGGGCGTTCTTCTTTAAAAAAAACACACTTTGTGTCCAGTTGCACAGACTCGATAGGTGTGTGCAATCTGTTTTCATCTTCTGTGTCTGTGCGACCTGTTGTTTACGTCTTCACCTTCCATGCACGTGGAATTTGAGTGATGGAAGACAATTGAAATGTGGACCACTAACAGACAAGTGAGAGGGAGGTGTGTGTGTGTGTGTGTGTGTGTGTGTGTGTGTGTGTGTGTGTGTGTGTGTGTGTGTGTGTGTGTTAGGTAGACAGGTGTGTTTGTATGTAAGAAGGAGGTAGGTGTGTATGTGTAAGAAGTAGGTAGGTAGGGATGCGTATGTGTGTGTGTTTAAAAAGAGGGAGGGAGGTGTCCAGATTTTAACCTCATATTTTAGCCTGTTCCTCATAAAATTTGTGGGGTTTTGGGTTTACTGTGGCAAATCTGTGGTGACAGAATTCAATAAATAATGACAGGCATTTGAGTTTCAGACTTAATATTCTTCAGAAAATACATAACACAATATCTTTTATTCTAGCACCTTAATAAGTTTGTCAGAGAACTACTTAAGGTTTGTACCTATTTTGGGGCTTTGTCTCACCATTATTTTTGGCTTTGCACATATTTTTTATGCTAAAAGATTGAGAGGTGTGTGTGTGTGTAAGAGGGAGGGAGGTAGGTATGTGCATACCTCTCAAATGTCCCTAATTTTCAGGGCATCCCTGATTTTGACTGTAATTTTAGCACTGTCCCTCTTAATCCTACCTAAAAGGTGATGAATTACACTTAATAAATAATGACAATAATTAGAGTTACAGACTTCTTTTACTGTAGAAAAATGCATTTTCACTCATGTTCTATTATTTTCTCAATGTCTCAAGTTAATAAAACTAATATATGAAAAGTATCCATGATTATTGCTGGATTTGTCCCGATTCTTTTGGGATTGTCCCTTTTTGACTGAGAGCTATGGGTAGGTGTGTATTTGTATGTTTTTCTGTGTGTGTGTGTGTGTGTGTGTGTGTGTGTGTGTGTGTGTGTGTGTGTGTAGCATTCACCTCAAGTATCCAGATTTCTGCCCATATTTTGATCTATTCCTCATAAAAATGACTGAAGTTTCTGACTTCAGATCTTTTGGCATACAACTCTCAAGCAGCGATTGTTTTAATTGGCTTCTCATAAAATGGGTTGCTAACTGGCTTACTGACAGAACCCAGACTGTAAAAGTGGCTGACTCCAAATCCAGCTCCAGACAAGTGACAAGTGGAGTACCTCAGGTTTCAGTCCTGCGACCGCTCTTGTTTGGCATCTACTTCTCTGAAGTACAGGCCAACACTAAGGGACTCTGGCTAACAAAGTTCACAGATGACTGCAAACTGGGAGCTATTACTGAATCCCCAAATTATGTGGATATTCTACAAAAGGGCCTTACAGAAACAGATGCTTGGTGCCAGAGCCATGGGGTCAAGCTTAATGCCAAGAAATGCACTGTTATCCCCTTTGGGAAAAACATGTACCCAAGAATTATCACATAGGTGGCAGTACACTAAACACCGAAAGTATGATAAGAGCCTTAAAGACACAGGTGGATAATGGTCTCACCTTCGGTAACCACATCTCCACAACAGTCAGGAAATCCTTGTATGTGGCACACCTCATCACTAAGGGCTTTTCATCAAGGAAAAAGGAGGTCATTGTCCCACTGTACTCACCCCTCATTAGACCCATTATAGAGTATAATGCCCTGTTTGGTATGCACCTCACAAGACATCTGCAACAGCTGGAAAAAACGCAGAAATACCTCACTAAAAGAATAACAGGCCTAAAGCAGATGCCATATGCAGACCATCTAAATAACTCCAGCTATACTCTGTGGCACATCATCTACTCAGAGGAGATCTTTGCTTAACATACAGGGCCATGTCAAACCCTGAGCTGTTGGACATGCTCCACTTAAAAAAATTCCAATCCCTCAGAACCACACGCTCCAGGGATCTAAACCTTGTCATCACAATGAACAAAACATGCTGGAGGGATAGGTTCCTGACCCAGAGACTCCCCATACTCTGGAACAGACTGCCATATATGTCAAGCAGAGTGCCTCCTTGGCCCTCTTCAAAAGGAACCTTGATGACTGGGTGAGAGATAAGAAATTCACCCCACGGATCATGTCAGTCATCCTGCTAGACAGGGGTCCAGGGAAGTAAATATTGTGGGAGGAAATATCCAGGGAATTGTTATGGCTAGGCTTGTACAGGCCCTAGGGCCGATAGTCTAGTACCAACCTATGAACCTATGCCTGCTTTAGCAATCCTCAAAATAACTCTCCTATTTTCACCAGTCCCTAAAGGCAAAAAGGCTGAAAATCACTGACACAGATGCCCAAAGAAAAAGCAAACTGAAGTATAGAGAGTCTACGTACTTAGAAAAGCACACTTAACTATATATTTCTCTCCAGTAATTCAACTATATACAAGCACCGTCTCAAAATATAAAAATGCTGCAAGACATCTGAATACCTACAGAATGGAAATAAATTATAAAATGAATTGCCTCTTGAAAAAGAAATTACTTACATAACTAACAGTTTCAAAGTAGAAATAACTAAATACGGCATACAGTAAGGTTGCTTTGGTATTGATCAAGAGTCAGTTGATAATCAGAGAAAACAATATTGAGGCACGCATCACACTCATACAGAGTACCTCTGAATACTTGAAAAACTGTGAGAACAATGGCAACTGTCTTGAGTAGCAGCTCAGCTATTATAATACTTTTTGCATGAGTCAGCCACAAAGTTTGATTCCCTGTTACATGCTCTGGTACCATGGAGGTCAAGAACAAATCTGCAGTGGTTCTCAAAGACTGGCTGTGGCTGCAAATCCTACTGCATGGTTGTCCAAGCACCACAGAAATCCTATTATGAAACCAAATACAAATGGCCACTCATACAGCAGAGATCAGACACTGGAAGAAAAGCAGAAAAAATTTGACAAGAAGAACAATTATATGATTTGCACCAGCAATCCCCACACTTCTTGATGTTTGTCTTTCGTCTTTTCCCAGTAAGGGGTCGCCACAGCGGAACTCCGGTACGCTAATGATTGGCAGTAGATTTTTACGAAATGCCAAGGTGCCAGCTCGATGCTCAACACTAATCCTCTTTAAAGCTCTGCATAGGAATCACTGCTTTGGGCTATATCTTTTCCCAGATCCACTAATCAGAATGTAGCTCAGCTAACGGAATCCGCTAAAACTACACC